>NC_091988.1:206887657-207180040 GCF_044704955.1 Pristiophorus japonicus | reverse complement strand
GACCGGACCTGGGGGCGGGGGGGGTGGGGAGAGCCGCGTGCTGTGCTGCGCCGCGCCAAGGGCCATGAACGTTACAACAGCAGGGAGAATACCGAGGTAAGTTTTAGGTGCGGTTTTCAGCGCGGAAATCAGGCGTGGCTCGCAGGGCTGCACCATCCTAGGCGCGGCCCAAAACTTGACCCCATTGAGGGGTGAGGCTATCGCGGGATTTGAAAACAAGGATGAGAACTTTTATTTTTCAAAACCTGTCTGTCATCAACTAACCATTCCTTGTTGATTCACTTTTTGAATCCTGTCTTCTCTCCTACATTTTTCAACTTTGGTGATGCGATGGGCCTTTCAATTAGATTTATCTAAAACATAATTTTTATTGAAGGTGATAACTACCCATCATGAAAGTCAACCTTCTGTACTTAAATTGTACAAATTTAGATTCTGGCCTGTACTTAACTTCAGAGGTGATTAAAATTGTATAATTTGATTAGATATTGCACAATGATGTGGACATGATGCTGGCATTGGAGGCTTCAGAAAATCAATTCAGTGGGGTCATACCCTTCAGGGCAATGAGAGAGAGGTTTACCAGGGATGAGGGACATCCGTTATGCGGGGAGATTGGAGAAGCTGGACTTGTTCTGCTTGGAGCAGAGAGGGTTCAGGGGAAACCTAATAGAGGTGTTCAAAATTATGAAGGGTTTTGATAGAGCAAGCAGGGAGAATCTGTTTCCTCTGGCAAGTGGGTTGTTAACCAGAGTCAAAGACTTAAAATAATAGGATTGACTATTTGTACTATTTATGTTCTTCGCAAGCGTCCTGTCGACACTCCGTCCCTGTTGTCTCCCGCCACTGCAATCAGCCCGAGCACGCTCCGTGAGCCTCCGAGTGACCGGGGAGAGAAGGGGCCGGGCCGGGGTGGGGGGGTGTGTGTGGGGGAGGGAGGCAGCCTGGCGGCGGGGGGGGCAAAGGGCAGAGAAGAGAGAGAGGTGACGGGGGGGGGGGGAAAGAGAGCGGGGGGGGGGGAGGGGAGAGAGAGAGAGTGGGGGGGGGGAGGAGGAGAGAGCGGGGGGGGGGGGGAGGAGGAGAGAGCGGGGGGGGAAAAGAGAGGGGCGGGGGGGGGGAAAGAGGGGTGGGGGGGAGAGAGGGGGTGGGGGGGAGAGGGGGTGGGTGGGAGAGAGAGAGGGGGGCGGGGGGGGGGAGAGAGAGGGGGCCGGGGGGGGAGAGAGAGGGGGGCGGGGGGGAGAGAGAGGGGCGACGGGGGGGGAGAGAGAGGGGGGGCGGGGGGGGGGGGAGAAGAGCGGGGCGGCCAGGCAGGGGGGGAGGAGACGAAGAGCTTGGCGGGGTGAGGGGGGGGGAAGAGAGACACGGTGGGGGGGTGGACCGGAGGGGAGAGAAGTTCTTCCAATGCAGAAATCACGACACTGTCACTATTCACTTCACACCCAATAAACCTGTTAACAGTCCGCACACACTGCCCCATTTATGGCGGGGGGATCATGCATTTGTGCCGGGGCAAGGGACTTTGGCTATGGGGGAGGGACGCACTTGTGCTGGGGTAAGGGACTTCGGCTGGCACTTAGTGGCTTCTGGGAGATCTATCCTCTGTAGCTTCTGGAAGTCAAGTGGATCAAGTTACAATTTGTGATGTCTGAGAACGAGGGCTGGGTGGTTCCAGTTACGCATTCCAGAGAACCTTCAGGGTGTGGCTTATCCTCCAAGGGGATCAATCAGACACAAGGGAAGCCATTTTTGCAGAGCAAATAAACGCGTCCTAAAACAATTGGCATAAGAGATAGAGGAGAAATGAGGATACATTTTCTCAGAGGGTTGTTAAGATCTGGAATGAAAGCAGATTCCATGGGAACTTTTAACATGTAATTGGACATGTACGTGAAGAGGAATAATTTGCAGTGTTATGGTGAGAAAGCTTGGGTATGGGACTAAATTGGATAGCGAGCCAGCACAGGCACGATGGGCCGAATGACAACCTCCTGTGCTGTAAGATTCTATGATTTTGTGTGAGGTGTCTCGGTTCATTAATCGAGTGAATCAACTGAAATAGGTTAGAACTTTATGTAGGGCTCATTGAGAAACCTGGATGGAGCACAGAGGAGAGACCACCAGGTTACTCAAGTAGTCGTGGTCAGGGGATGCCAATCTTGTGTTTTATAATAATTTATGCATTGAGGATGAAGAGGTGTCTTAGTTTTGAGGTACTGGGTAAAGCAATTGGGATAGGTGGTATTTGGCAGCATTTGGGGATGCAGGGAGGAGAACATGTTGACCGTACAGCCCATTTAGAACTTTGGAGGAACAAAGAGGAACGTGTTGAATATTAGCAACTTGAAACTCAGCAGCATATTCCACAGGCCCGTAAAGCAGTTTCAGTCGCTGTTGAGTGTGGACTGTGAGGCTGTATTTAAACTTCTTCCCTTGTCCTCTTCCTACGTTAGAGTCTGCAGATGAGAGTGTGCTGGCCGCCAGCCAACTGAGGAGCAGGCTCCCACAGTCCATGAAGATCATGCATGAGATCATGTACAAAGTGGAAGTGTTATACGTGTTGTGTGTACTGCTGATGGGAAGGCAGCGGAACCAGGTTAGTGACAGACTCCAGGCACATTTCATTAGGACTTGTAACCTTTGTCTCTGGGTCTTTTTCTTTGAGAACTAGTCGCACATCACGGCAGGTCCTTCACCATATTCTTACTCCTTTCAACCTTGAACCAGAGCTACTGGCCCTTCCGAAATATTGGCCCATTTGTTGAGAAGTACCGCCGGTGTGAGTGGATATTGGGTCTTGGTATGTGCTATGTTTGTAGCCTGCTTTAATGTTGCTATCTGATCCCAGTTTCTAAAAGGGCTGTAGCAGCACTGCAGAAAGTTGTGTTGTGTAAGGTGGTGAAATGCCATCATCCACTTTATGCTTCAAGCTTTCCCACATTAGGAGAACCATGTAGAATTTTAGTAGTGTCAAGTGTTAGATTTGGAGATTTCATCAGATCATAGGATTGTCTGTGTAATTGCGATTTCAGTGCCGGCTCTCCTGCAATGCTCATGGTCAAGGAACAGAAACCGGCAAGTGTCCAGTCTGTTAATTTGACAAGTTTGTGCAATTGCTCATGTGCTCATCGCCAAGAATATGCGGATTACTGCTGCTGAACAGTTGCGATGTTCTGTCCACTGTGATTGATTGCAGAATGCATCTGTTTAACTGGCTGGTATATTTATGACTCACCATTTTAGTTTAGTGTGACATGAGCAGAATTTAATTTGAGAAAGTGATTACTCCTGCTACTGGTTTTCCTGACTTTCCAATGTTCCTTTCTCCCAATACTGATTCATTCTAGCTCAAGTCCACAGCCACCACCAGTCTCCGCCCCCTTCAAGTAGCTGTTCTAAGATTGGAGAATGTGTGCGCTGGACCTTCAGTCAGAGAGACACCGCAGCTCAACTTGATCTACGTGCTCTGTCCGCACAAGCATTCCTCAGCACCTGGTTCGATGGCAGTGCTTTCTCATTCCTAGCCTGAGGATGCTACCCGCTGCCACACTGATCGAGATTAACTCGGCACAAACCGTGGCTAATTGCTATGCTTAATATCTAGACATCAAGTTTTTCAATAAATACTGGAAACTGAAAACATTCAGACAACCATATTTTCTTAAAGCTCTGAGTTGCCATGTTATAATATGGTACCTGGGTGGGATTGCAGAATGTGCTGTTTGCTGAGCCGGAGACCAGCCGCTGGAACTTATTTCTCTGTTGTTTCAGGTTCATAAAATGTTGGCAGAATTTCGACTTATCCCAGGACTGAATAATCTGTTTGACAAACTGATATGGAGGAAACATTCTACTAATCACGTGCTGCACGGACAGAACCAAATCTGTGACTGCAGTCCAGTGAGTATGGAACTTAGAAACTGACATTCTTACTCCCTCTGATATTTTTTAATATGCAAACTTTTGGTGCTCTGGTAACAAATTCCATAAATGTACTGGGTATGTTGGGTTGTGTGTAAGGTCACTTGCCCGAATGATCACTGACCAGTAAGTTCACGGTAGATTCCCTGGCTGTGCTGTGATGAGGTTTGAAACACAACAAAGGTGACTGGATAAGTTGTATGGTTTTGGTGTGAATTATATCATTTTTTTAAATTTTGTTACAAGCGTTATTTTAGTATTTTAACATCCAGCTGCCAACAAAAAATGTTGGCTCCCGAAAGGATTTTCGGAAAATATTGAGAGATTTCATTGTCTGTCTGTCTGTCCTCTCTGTCCCTCGCTCATTTTGTTGATGGATCTTACTGTTGGTCCTTGATTGGTTTTCATGCAACGCTGGTTCCTTTTGATATCTTTGTATCTGCTTGCTGCTGCTTCACTGGTGTGTTCCCTACCTGTTCGGTTGTGATTGGCTCAAATACAATCTACAAAAGAGCAACATTCAGATGTAAATGTAATGCAATTTGTCAGACCTGTGGAGTCTGACACTTGGCATGTGCTGAATGCATTGTGGACCGAGAATTTAACTTTCGACAATCCAGCCCAGTCCACGGCCGAAGGGCTGAGCTCCACCGACGTGTTTAACTGCCCGCCATAGATTCATGTGCAGCCAGTGATCCCTGCAGTGCACCATTCCATTATACACTAGGAATCCCCTTGGCTGGCTCCTCTTCCCCTCTCCTCTCTCTCCCCCCAACACCCGGCTGGCTCGCTCTCTCTCCCTTGCCCCCCCCCCGGCCCAGCCCAGCTTCCCACACACAGTCACAACCCATGGACTTGGCCCAATGTCTCCTGGTTTTACCCCTGGTTTGAGCATTTTACAGCTAGAAGTCATATTCTGATGTAAAGGAGCAATGCTTTAAATCTGGACCAGCACCAACAGACCCAGGTTGGGTGGATGTGTTAGACTGACACCTCAACTAATGCAAATTTCCAAATGTGGTTTTGTACATTGGAATTGGATGGACC
This sequence comes from Pristiophorus japonicus, assembly GCF_044704955.1. Taxonomy (NCBI): domain Eukaryota; kingdom Metazoa; phylum Chordata; class Chondrichthyes; family Pristiophoridae; genus Pristiophorus; species Pristiophorus japonicus. The sequence continues at coordinate 207,175,075 of NC_091988.1, read as the reverse complement.
CAGTTTCTGAAACCAGAGCTCTGTAATTGAAGCATTGTTGTGTCTAATAACTTTAATTCCTAGTTACACCAGACACACACTACAGTGGTAAAATAATCATGTTAGAAACTGTATTATTGGAAATTTACAGCACTCTTGTGTGTAATTGTATGTAAGGAAGAACACAGGTGATCGTGAAACTCTGGGGATAGACACGTAAATCCTTACACTGGGGTTCCTTGGGTGATTGCCTCTTGCAATGGTCCTGCCACTTTAAACTTCGAGCTCAGCAGCATCGCTGTCCCTATGGGTTGGTGAAACCTGTGGTAGAGGTGATTTGTTCAGTGCATGGTTACACACCGTGTCTTTCTCTTGCAGCGACATGAAAATAAATTCAAGAACAAAACCGCCTTGTGCTCCAGTGCCAAAAAACTTTTTTTGTCACTCCATATTTTGAAACCAAGAAGTGCTGTTTGGCTCAGAGCGGTGTTCCAACAACTGGTTCAATAGCATAGACTCGAGCAGAGTTGGAGACATTGCATCTGTCAGTCCAAGCTTTGGGCTCATGCCCTCATATGCTGGTCAGAGCGAGGTCAATTTTCCAATTGGGATTTAGCTAGGATTTGCTCTGATATATCTCAATTGTATATCTAAGTGAACAAATTTGCTGTTGGTGCTTTAGACATGAAAGCTTTCAACCGATTGAAGATTTCACTAGTTTGTATCCAGTAATATTTTGCAATCTGACAAAACCACTTTGTTCCTACATGTTGCAGCAAGTGTGCCCTGTCACTAATGCATTAGCTATTCCTAGTGACTGCTGCACTACCGGTTACACTTCTGCCTTTTCTTTTGGACCTGAATACACTCAGACCTAGCTGTGCAAGTGCTCTTGTTGCAACAGCTCTCTTTACCTAAAACTTTTGCCATTCCTCCACAGGAGATTTCCCTGAAAATCCAATTCTTGAGGTTGCTTCAGAGCTTCAGTGATCACCATGAGTGAGTATTTTGAAGCTGGCATTTCCAGCATACCTGTCTGGGTGTATTGGCACCTATAACCACTTACAGCAGCTCACCAGTGTCTAAACTTGTAAAATCGGATTGCAGCTGCAGGTCATGGGAGGAGGAACCCAATTCGCTGATCCAGCTCCCGTTTGCATTCGCCAACCTCCCAAGTGTATCTGCAGAACCCACAGCAACGTGCCTTTGGGAAATGCACCAAGTACATCAGCCTTTACAATTAATTAGTAATAGGACTGTTTCCCAAGGCCACAGTAGCACAAGGATTGTGTGAACGTCCATTGCTTGTAAGGTGTGGAATTTTCAGAAGTTTATGGGGGGATAGAAAACAGTGCTTGCATATAAATTTAAAAAAATCCTTGTATATTCTTTGACAGCTGATGGTGCTTGGTGCTTCTCAGACTGTTGGTGTATTTGCTTCAACCCCAGCTGTTTTAATTTGGTTTTAGCACTTAGCGACCTTGAAAATATGACATTTTCCCATTGGCACCCTCTTTGGTTATATTTTATCTGTTCTGCAATAGTCTCGGGAACAGCCACATTGAATATCATTGATTTCTCCGATCAAACAGTTCTGTGGTCTGTCTGAAGATTAAACCTACATTTCGGGGTGAAAATAGTGTGACGCACTAAAGCACCCAATCCCTTGAACGAGCACAGGTTTCTGGCTCAATGGCCTTTTGCACCATGTCCAGTCGCTAGCACCCCTCACATCAGATTAGGAAAAGGGGAGGTGCAAAGAGACCTGGGTGTCATGGTACATCAGTCATTGAAGGTTGGCATGCAGGTACAGCAGGCGGTTAAGAAAGCAAATGGCATGTTGGCCTTCATAGCGAGGGGATTTGAGTACGGGGGCAGGGAGGTGTTGCTACAGTTGTACAGGGCCTTGGTGAGGCCACACCTAGAGTATTGTGTACTGTTTTGGTCTCCTAACCTGAGGAAGGACATTCTTGCTATTGAGGGAGTGCAGCGATGGTTCATCAGACTGATTCCCGGGATGGCGGGACTGACCTATCAAGAAAGACTGGATCAACTGGGCTTGTATTCACTGGAGTTCAGAAGAATGAGAGGGGACCTCATAAAATGTTTAAAATTCTGATGGGGTTAGACAGGTTAGATGCAGGAAGAATGTTCCCAATGTTGGGGAAGTCCAGAACCAGGGGACACAGTCTAAGGATAAGGGGTAAGCCATTTAGGACCGAGATGAGGAGAAACTTCTTCACCCAGAGAGTGGTGAACCTGTGGAATTCTCTACCACAGAAAGTTATTGAGGACAATTCACTAAATATATTCAAAAAGGAGTTAGATGAAGTCCTTACTACTAGGGGGATCAAGGGTTATGGCGAGAAAGCAGGAATGGGCTACTGAAGTTGCATGTTCAGCCATGAACTCATTGAATGGCGGTGCAGGCTAGAAGGGCCGAATGGCCTACTCCTGCACCTATTTTCTATGTTTCTATCTTGTAATAGATTAGACAATGAAAACTCTGGGTTTGATTCCTGAATGTCTCTCCTTTCATGTGACCGTTGTTGTTTTGGATTTTCAGGAATAAGTACCTATTATTGAACAGCCAGGAGCTGAACGAACTTAGTGCCATCTCACTCAAAGCCAACATTCCTGAGGTCGAAGCAGTTGTCAACACTGACAGGTAAACCGAGCATTAACTTGCAGTGTATGCGAAGAGTAACCATTACAGTGCTTAAATTAGGAAGCTGCAACCACTCTCGAGTGTCTCCCATGAGTTTGTTTAATGCTACCATAATACTGAATCTGTGCAGCAGTGTACTCTGATTTTAAACAAAAATGCAATTTAGTTTGAAATCAATCAAACAAACTGCTCTGTCCAGGGTGGTGTCAAGCTTCCATGAGTATTGTGACTGCACCATCCAAGCAAGTAGCAAGATTTCCTGATTTCAGCTTTGAGGGGTCAGGAGTTGAACCACTTTTCAAAGTACCTAACCTCGGGCCTGCTCTGGTAACTGCGGTGCTGGTATGGCTGTTTCAATTCAGCTTCTGATCAGAAGATTTGCCCCCTCCGACCCCACAGATGTTGATTTTGAGAGACTTGACAATAGTGGTGCCACTAAAAGTCATGGTGATATGGGCGTTCTCATGTTCAAGGTGGCCACTCCTGCTGACATGACTGGTGGAGGCTTCATGGGCAGCTGTGAATAGAGGGCACGACAACTTGGTGGGGTGGGGCCGGTGGAGAGGTGTGCAAGTATCAAAGATGTAGAAACCGTGACCATTCTAAGTTGGGAATTGGAGGGGTGGTTGGTTATGGTTGTTGTATAAACCTCTCTATCGTCTGTGGACTACATGATGAGCTACTGAGTAACCCACTGAATAGTCGCCACACCCCTGGCTTGAGTCCTATGTCTCTCTCATTTCGAAGCAGGTCCAGCTCTTATTAAACTTTTTTTTTGGCATTCTATGTAGTATGTAGGATCGTGTGGTAAATGGAAGTGTTAAATGTAGATTTAGACACACTCCTAAACTGGGATTAAGTCTTAGAACATACGAACATAATAAATAGGAGCAGGAGTCAGCCCTCGAGCCTGCTCCGCCATTCCACAAGATCACGGCTGATCTTCGACCTCAACTCCATTTTCCTGCACTGTCCCCATATCCCTCAATTCCCTTAATATCCAAAAATCTATCGATCTCTGTCTTGAATGTACTCAACGACTGAGCCTCCACAGCCCTCTGGGGCAGAGAATTTCAAAGATTCGCCACCCTCTGAGTGAAGAATTTTCTCTGCATTTCAGTCCTAAATGGCCGACCCCTTATTCTGAGACTGTGACCCCTGGTTCTGGACTCTCCAGCCAGGGGAAACATCCTCTCGTTATCTATCCTGTCAAACCCCTTACAGAAGCGTTTATACATTTCAATGAGATTATCTCTTGTTTTTCTAAACTCTAGGAAATTACAGGCCTAGTCTACTCTCACAGGACAATCTCTTCTGCCCACACCCCCCCCGCGCCCCAAACCCAGGGATCAGTCTGGTGAACCTTCGTTGCACTCCCTCTATGGCAAGTATATCCATCCTTAGGTAAGGAGGCCAAAACTGTGCACAATACTCCAGGTGTGGTCTCACCAGGGCCCTATATAATCGCAGTAGGACATCTTTACTCTTATACTCAAATCCTCCTGTAATAAAGGCCGACATTCCATTTGCTTTCCTAATTGCTTGCTGTACTTGCAGGTTAACTTTCAGTGATTGGTGTATAAGGACACCCAGGTCCCTCTGAACACTGACATTTTCCAAACTCGTGATTCAAAAAAAAATAGTCTTGTTTTTCTTTTTTTCCTACCACATTATACTCCATCTGCCATGACCTTGCCCACTCAATTAACCTGTCTAAATCCCTTTGCAGCCTCTTTGCATCCCCCTCACAACTTACTTTCCCACCTAGCTTTGTTTCGTCAGTAAACTTGGAAACATTACACTCGGCTTATTGGGGTCGAGGAATGGGGGCTTTACTCCAAACCTTTGTGCAACATTTGATGCAATAGTAGGAAACCTGTTTCTAACCTCAATTGATCAGCAAAGTATCAAAATTGTACTTAAAAACTGATTATTATTAGTGGGCAGTGAGTATGAATCATAAAATTATAGAGCAGCAAAGGAGGCTTTTGACATCAATAGATTAATTCACAGATTAGTTGCACATTTCCATGACCGCTTTTCATAATATTTCTTTTTTCCTAGAAGTCTGATCTGTGATGGGAAGAAAGGCCTTCTGACTAGGTTATTACAGGTCATGAAGAAAGAACCTGCAGAATCCTCTTTCAGGTAGGATTGCTGCACAGTCTGTAAGGAAGTGGAATTAACACCACTCGTTCCACTGCTAGGGACAAATCTGCCCCATACCATCCGCCGCACCTTCCTGGCCAAACACTTCTTCCCTTCCACACCTTATTTCGGAAGCCATGTTGTGTATTTCTAATGGGTCCTTCCTTTTCCCAGTGATGATAAAGGGCATCTCTTCTGATCCCTTGTAGCATCTTCCCAGGCTGGTGGGCCTGTCATTCCCTGGCTCTGACTTGTCCCTTTTTTTGAAAATCGGAACTACATGAGCTTCCAGTCCAAGAGAACTATCCCGGCTCCACTGGCCCATTGAAGGTTCGGGCTCCCAGAGCATCTGTCCAATCTCCTTAATCACCCTTGGATGGATATCCGCAACTGGAGCCCAATCAGTTTTGAGCTTTCCCAATCTATCCAAGGTGACCTTGTGATTTTAATAATAATGCTACTCAATACTGAGCACCCTTTATCTGGGACATAAGCTTCAGCTACAGGAGAACAGACTGATGCAAAATAAAACTTAAAAAAAATTATAAATGGGATTAATCCAAGATCCTTTAATGTGGTACTAAATTCCAAATATATACGCCATATTTGAAGTCCCAATCTCAAATTTTGGTTCATGTGGTTAAGGACAGATTTGGATTGGAAAATTGCAGCTACATTCAGTGTTTTTTGTAGAATGTGCATTAAATGTTGACCTTCAAAGAACTTAGCTGCAGCTCCTGCAATGGCTGAGAGTTTATGCAGACTGATGGCCATGTCTCGATGCTCACCTTGCTGAGTTGGCTTATTATAGCTGGGGTGCAATTACCAGTGCACGGATTGGTAGCAGCTGTGCTGCCCTGCAATTCATTAACCCGCTGTTAAAGTGCAAACATGGATAATGGCTACATGGGCCAATACTGACAGGGCACACTGCCTGTGGGGCCATACCCTGTGGCTGATCAGGAGAGGGAAGGCCCATTGTTGAGGAATGGACCTAGCTATATTTATCGATTTCTTGTCTCCCATTCCTGGCAGATTCTGGCAGGCCAGAGCAGTTGAGAGTTTTCTACGAGGAGTGACCTCTTATGCTGACCAGATGTTCCTTTTGAAACGTGGCCTGCTGGAGGTAAGGCCCTGTTTAATCGAAGAGAAGCATTACATTAATGGTCAAGCTATTTGTGGAGGGTGGGAAGAATTTCCTACGTGTTCCAGTTTGCTTGCAAGATGTGACCATTTTAACTCTGCATATGTCATATTCCTACACCGTGTCTGGAAGTAGGTTCAGATTTAAAGTTAGAACCAGCCTGTCCTCTCTGGCTTGATGTTACTGGTTATTGGGGAGTACTGCTGGTGGGGGGGGGGGGGCAGCAGGAGCGGGGCAGGTGCTCGGGGGAGGGGCTGGGGGGTGAGGGGAGGGGCAGGAGAGGGGCTGATGCGGGGGGGGGGGGAAGGGCTGGTGCTGTGGGGCGGGGGAGAGGGGCTGGGGGAGGGGCTGGTGCTGGGGGGTTGGGGGAGGCAGGTGCGGGGGGGGAGGCAGGTGCGGGGGGGGAGGCAGGTGCGGGGGGGGAGGGGCTGGTGGGGGGGGGTGGGAGAGGGGCTGGTGCTGGGCGGGGGGGTGGGAGAGGGGCTGGTGCTGGGCGCGGGGGGTGGGGGAGGTATTGAGACTGAAGACCTCACTCCTGTGTTGCAGAAGCATGTATATCTGCTGCCGACTGATGGCCAAGCAGCGCTCCATTTTGTGGATATGCCTGCTGCCCCCTGAGAGAGAGATGGGGAAACTGGCCTGTTGATAATGCAGTAGAATAGAACAGTTTTCCAACTTTGGCGTGCAATGCTAGTGTCAGGTGCTGTTGGGTCGAGTGATGCACAATTAGATGCACAGTAAAGCTCTCTCTCCCCCCCCCTTTCCCCCATGCCTTATTCCCAAACTCAGCACTGTTCCCACTGCTCGCACTGGACATCTTTGTGGCCTCAGCAGTAAGATGCTGAGTTGTGCAATATGTTGTGTCCAGGAACAGGATTAAAACTGCATCATCCTCACTTCACGAGACAGGCCCTTACAGCGAGCAAAATGGAAGGCTCAGGATTCCCCACTCATCCACTTCTGCTGATTACAGTCCGAATCCCAGGGGTGAAAGGGCAATGTCTAGTCAGAGTAGAATTTGCATATATTTTAAACATTTCAATGTAAATGAACTACTGTGGAACATAAAATAAAGTTGGAAAATGTAAAAAAAACTTTGTCAAGGTACAAAGATGTTAGAAAAATTGTGGCTAAAGATGCAAGACACAGCGAGAATTGCAATAGCATCGGAGGAAGGGAAGGGCCTCTTCAAATCAAGGTAAACTTGTGTATTTTTCTTCTTGCAGCACATTCTGCTGTGCATTATCGACAGCGAGTGCAAGTCACGGGATGTGTTGCAGAGTTATTTTGACCTTTTGGGTGAGCTGATGAAGTTCAACGTTGATGCGTTCAAGAGGTTTAATAAGTATGTAAACACCGAAGGGAAGGTGAGTTGTGGTACACTGAGCTGCACAGCTTAATCTACAATGGCGTCTGCTTGATTGACATTTATTGTTTAGAAAATATAGCAAGTGCCCTGTTTTAATAAGGATTTTGCAAGTTCCTTGTATTTCATCGATCAGTAAAAGTAATCATGAAGCTGTCGAATTGTCATAAAAATCCAACTAGTTGACTATTGTCCTTTAGAGAAGGTCACCTACCTTCCCTACCCAGCCTGGCCTATATCATTCCAGTTCCACACCAATTGATTTGGCTGAGCAATCCACCTAGTTAGAAGACCCACCAATACCTTCTCATGGCAACAAATGCCGGACTTGCCAGCGCTGCCCACATCCAGAGAATGAATTGTAAAATTATAGATGAAGTTGGCTTGATGGCTGAATTCCTCAGTTGGGCTTTGCCATCCCCTTGCTACTGGTTCTCCGGCTCTGAGGTAGATGAGATCAGTAATACTGTACATTCTCCTCCGTGTATCCGCCTGGTCTCACTGCAACCCAGCCTGGAGCGAGGGCTTTGGAACCTCTGACTGGGGGCGTTTCCCGCCATTAGCTATGACTCAAGCTGGGCGCAGGGGACGTCTGTTCAGCCACAGTGGTCGAAGGTTGGTGGAGGACCTGTCACTTTCCAGGCATCACGGCGCACAGGCAGACGTTCAGAAGCTGCAAGGCTGCTGATCCTCCATGGTCAAACACAACTGGCTCTGGAGGGACTTCCAGATGGAAAGCAGCAAACGCCCTCTCGCATGCAAAATAAGCCTCAGAGCCACAAATCGCTGGTGGAGCGGGGGGCAGCGACACCGCTGGGGGGGGGGGGGGGATATCTCGGTGGTGAGAAGTTTCCCCGCTGACTGCTCTTATCAGAAAACCGTGTTCTGAAACCAAGTCCTGAAACTGAACTTGTTGGGTGATTAGATTTTTGTACATAAAATCTTCATGCTTCATTTTGTGATTGTAATTGTGTAAACTGACTACTGCAACCTGTCATGATATAAATGCTTGAAAAAGAATATTAAAGGATGTGAGGAGTGGGGGTGGCTTGTGAAAATAACACATAGGCAAAAGACCTGTTCCTGTGCTGGAATTTCAGTGATTTTATAAAGTGTTGCAACCAAACCAAATTAAAAACTAAGGACTGTACTTTTCATCATTGATGGAAGTAGCTAATGGATGAGAGCTGGGCCGTGACAGCTATTGAGAAGGGCAAGACGATCCCCCATTGACAATTTTAACGAGCAGTGTACTGGGGCCTAAAACACTTCCATCTATTTCCAACTAGTAGCTTGTTTTCAACATTAATGTACTCACCAAACTGCAGCAAATGGTGACACTGTCTGTCGTCTTCAGTTTCAGATATTTTTGAATCAGATCAACAGTTCTTTAGTGGATTCCAATATGTTGGTTCGCTGCATAGTGTTGTCCTTGGATCGATTTGAGAGCCAAACAGACGCTGTAAAAGGTATAATGAAAGTGAACTCAAGTCATTCTGCAATGAAACTAATTCTTTCTCATTGCCCTCCAAAGAAGTGGGGCAGAGTACAATTTTTTCAATATTCAACAAATCTGACCGCAGATTTTTTATTGTTTATCGCGAGAAATGCACAACCAGTTCAGCATCAAACAGGTCAGGTGTAGCATGCAGAGTAAATCTCGCGAGGTGAAAGTAGGTTTGCTCAACATCAAGGCAGAATATGGCACCAAGGCGCCCAAGGTAAACTGAGAATGCGAGTTAAGCGGAAACCGTCTGGTGTCTGGAATCAGACCTGCCGCTGGGAAATGGTTGTGGTGATTAGAGGCCAATTGTTGTAACTCCAAGGCATCACTGCAGGAGTTCCTCAGGGCAGTGTCCTCGGCTGCTTCATCAATGACCTTCCCTCCATCATAAGATTAGGAGTGACAGTCCTACTGTGTTCAGCTCTATTCACAACTCCTCCGTTTCAGCCTCATCATCATAGACAGTCCCTCGGAATCGAGGAAGACTTGCTTTCAGTCTAAAAGTGAGTTATCAGCTGGCTGTACAGTCCAATGCGTGAATTACAGTCTCTGCCACAGGTGGGGCAGACAGTGGTTGAAGGAAAACGTGGGTTGCTGCACACTCCTTCCGCTGCCTGCGCTTGCTTTCTGCATGCTCTCGGCGACGAGACTCAAGATGCTCAGCGCCCTCCCAGATGCTCTTCCTCCACTTTGGCCAGTCGTGGGCCAGGGATTCCCAGGCACAGGTGGGGATGTTGCACTTTATCAGGGAGGCTTTGAGGATGTCCCTGTAACGTTTCCTCTGCCCACCTGGGGCTCTCTTGCTGTGTAGGAGTTCCAAGTAGAGCGCTTGCTTTGGGAGTCGAGTGTCGGGCATGCAGACATTGTGGCCCGACCAAAGGAGCTGGTCGAGTGTGGTCAGTGCTTCGATGCTGGGGATGTTGGCCTGATCGAGGACGCTAATGTTGGTGCGTCTATCCTCTCAGTGAATTTGCAGGATCTTGCGGAGGCGGCGTTGGTGGTATTTCTCCAGCGCTTTGCGATGTCTGCTGTATATGGTCCACGTCTGAGTCATATAGGAAGGTGGGTATCACTACAGCCCTGTAGACCATAAGCTTGGTGCCAGATTTGAGGTCCCGGTCTTCAAACACTCTCTTCTTCAGGCAACTGAAGGCTGCGCTGGCACACTGGAAGCGGTGTTGAACCTTGTCGTCAATGTCTGCCCTTGCTGATAGTAGGCTCCCGAGGTATGGAAAATGGTCCATGTTGTCCAAGGCTGCACCGTGAACTTTGATGACCGGGTGGCAGTGCTGTGTGGCGGGGTCAGGTTGGTGGAAGACCTTTGTCTTACGGATGTTTAGCGCAAGGCCCATGCTTTCGTACGCCTCGGTGAAGGTGTTGATGGCTTGAAATTCGGCCTCTGAATGTGCGCAGGCGCAAGCATCGTCCGCGTACTGTAGCTCGACGACAGAGGATGGGATGACCTTGGATCTAGCCTGGAGGCGGCGACGGTTGAACATGTTCCCATTGGTTCTATAGTTTAGTTGCACTCCAGTGGGGAGCTTGTTGAGCATGAGGTGGAGCATTGCAGCGAGGAAGATCAAGAAAAACGTTGGTGCGATGACGCAGCCCTGTTGACCCCGGTCTGGACATGGATTGGGTCTGTGGTGGATCTGTTGGTCAGGATCACGGCTTGCATGTCGTCGTGGAGCAGGCGGAGGATGGTGACGAACTTTTGGGGGGAGCCGAAATTGAGGAGGACGCTTCATAGTCCATCGTGGTTGACGGTGTCAAAGAAAGCCATATACAAGGGTTGGTGCTGTTCCTTGCATTTCTCTTGTAGTTGTCGCACCGTAAGGATCATGTCCGTTGTGTCCCTTTTTGGATGGAACCCGTACTGTGACTCCGGGAGGAGCTTCTCAGCCACAGGGAGAAGATGGTTGAGGAGGATTCTTGCAATGACTTTCCTAGTGGCCGACAGCAGGGAGATTCCTCTGTAGTTACCGCAGTCGGACTTGTCCCCTTTTCTGAGATCTCCTGGCATGCTCTCCTCCTTCCAGATAAGAGAGATGAGGTCGTGCCAATAGTGCCTGGGCTGTAGGTGGACTTGACTACGCTGAAGAAACCTCGTGATTGTTGGCCAACTGCTGGATCTCGTGTGCTTTCTCCACCCACCAACTATTCTTTAGTTCGTGGGCTTTTTGTTGGACCTCGGTCTTAAGCCGCCTGTAGAGCTGTTTTGCTGTCCAAAATTGGGTTGCTGCTTCAGGTTCAGAAATGCCTTGCACTTGCAGCTTATAGAATATAAGAGCAGGGAGGTTATGCTTAATTTGTATAATACTTTGGTTAGGCCACAGCTGGAGTACTGCGTGCAGTTCTGGTCGCCATATTATAGGAAGAACGTGATTGCACTGGAGAAGGTGCAGAGGAGATTTACTAGGATGCTGCCTGGAATGGAGAATCTTAGTTATGAGGACAGATTGAATAGGCTGGGTTTGTTCTCATTGGAACAGAGGCGGTTGAGAGGAGACCTCATTGAGGTGTACAAAATCTTGAGGGGCCTAGACATAGTGGATAGTAAGGATCTATTTCCATTGGTGGAGGAGGCTATTACGAGAAAGCATAGTTTTAAGGTGGTTGATGGAAGGTTTAGAGGGATTTGAGGGGGGGGGGCTTCTTTACGCAGAGGGTTGTGGGGATCTGGAACTCACTGCCTGGAAGAGTGCTGGATGCAGAAACCCTCACCACTTTTAAGAGATGGTTGGATGTGCACTTAAAGCGCAGTAACCTGCAGGGTTACGGACCTCGAGCTGGTAATTGGGATTAGACTGGATGACCTTTTGTTGGATGGAGCAGATATAATGGTCAGTACTGCAGGGAATAGAATACGGCCAGGGTGACTCCTGGACTAGTTTCGATCGCCTGGATGGGTCGGAGAGGAATTTTCCCAGATTTTTTCTTGCTAAATTGGACTGGGTTTTTATCTGGTTTTTGCCTCTCCCAGGAGATCACATGGCTCCGGTTGGAGTGTAGAATGTTTCAGTATAAGGGGTATCGCAGTTGTGTGAGGCGGACTGGTTGGGCTGGGTGCTCTTTGCCTTTCCGTCATTGTTCATAGGTTTATATGTAACCTTCAGGGCTGCTGACCAAGGGCCGTGCGGCTCTTTGTTGGCCGGCGTGGACACGATGGGCCGAAATGACCTCCCCCTGCGCTGTAAATTTCTACGTTTCTATTAGCTCCTGGTCGTTCTCGTCAAACCAGTCTTGCTGTTTCCTGGTTGAGTGACCGAGCATCTCTTCGCAGGCATTGGTTATGGAGGCTTTGAGGTTAGATCAGGCACCGTGGGCACTCTGCGCCTCGGTGTCATCGAGGGTCATCAGGTTGGTAGTGAGGATTCTCTTAGTTGGGTCTTTGAGTACCCTAGCGTTGATTTTTCTGCAGCATTGTTTCTGTTGCCGTCGTCGCTTTGGGGCTATGTTGATGATGGAACGGTTTAGGCGGTGGAACAGTCGTTGGCTCCTGTCATGGCGCGGGTGATGCACACGCCCTGGCGGTCCCTCGCTCGGACGATGAAGTAGTCGAGCAGGTGCCAGCGTATGGAGCGAGGGTGTTGCCACGATGCATTGTACTTGTCCCTCTGGCGGAGCAAGATGTTCTAGGCATTTTGTCAGGAGCAGGGTACCGCTGGAGTTGGTTTTCCCTACTCCCTCTCTGCCGATCACGCCTCCCCAGAGGTCTGTGTCCTTACCTACTCTGGCGCTGAAGTCGCTGAGCAGGATCAGTTTGTTGTCCGTAGGGACGCGGGACAGGGATTGTCCGAGGCTGGAGTAAAATCCCTCTTTGGTCTCATCTGTAGCTTCGAGTGTTGGGGCATACGCGCTGATGACTGTGGCACACTGGTTCCGGGACAGGGTGAGTCGGAGAGTCATGAGACGTTTGCTAATCCCGCAGGGGGAGTCTCTGAGGCGGTCAACCAGCTCGTTCTTGATGGAGAAACCGACTCCATGAGGGCGACATTCTTTTTCTGGTTTGCCTTTCCAGAAGCAGGTGTAACCTCCACTTTGTTCTTTGAGCAAGCCTTCCCCTGCCCCCGGGTCTCACTTAGGGCGGCGATGTCGACAATGAAGCGTCTAAGTTCCCGGGCAATGATGGCGGTGCGGCGCTCCGGTCTGTGGCTGTTGGGATCGTCCTTGGGTCCTGATGTTCCAGGTCCCGAACTTCACATTGAAGGGTGGAAGATGCCTGTGCGTGAGTTCTTTTAACGTGGGGTGGCCGGTGCACACCAGCTACCACACGGGCTGAGCAGAGCAAGGTGTTAGTCCGGTGGCAAGGGGGTCCGAGACGACTGGAGACCAGGCACTGCTGTATGGGCCTAGATGCAAGCCGTAAGCTCGGTACTAGGCAGTGCCTTCAGAAGAGGTGGTGGGAGAGGTGTGATGAGGGGTGGGGATGAGGAGCGCTGGGGCCCTGCTCCATTTTAGCTTCTCGAAGGGTCGTGGGCAAAGTCAAGAGTGGCCGCCGCCATTACTCACGTTACATGCCCGACACGGGCTCCGCTGCAGCTCCTCCAGCTGCTTTCGTCTCCGCAAACTGGGCCGCCGGCCGATAGAACTCCAGGGCTGGCTCCAAGCTGGCCGAAGGGACTCCGAAGGACACCGCCGGGCCTGGGCGGACGGAGGCCGGGCCTGGGCGGACGGAGGCCGGGCCTGGGCGGACGGAGGCCGGGCCTGGGCGGACGGAGCTCCAAAGCCTTAGAATCTGGAGAGGGAGCGAGTTGCAGGTGCAGTGGAGAGGTCCAGGAGGTGGTTGGTGCTGCGGAGAGGTCTGATAGGTGGGTCCAGGTTGTTGTCCGTGCAGCATGGGTTTGTGCTTTGGGGAGTGGGGAATGTACCCGCAATTAGGGCTGGGGGGGGAACTTAAGCTTAAGCTTAAACTTAAACGGTGGTAGGGTAAGAGAATGTAGGTTTGAACCTACATCAGGATCTACATAACGTTCGGGCTTGGCTCATAAATGGCAGGCAACATTCACACCACATAAAACAGACCAACCATTGCCCCCCTGATCTGCACATTACTGGTGGCCCCCAAGGTATTGCTGCTGGGACGCTCATTGCCAGGAGCACATGGTAATAAATCTGCTGCAGGGGGCAGGAGATGGAAAGGTGGGCTCAAGTGGTCCCTGGTCTTTATTGAGTAGTTTTAATTTAAATAGCATGTGCTATCATGATCTGCAGTTTAGCGGTTTACATCAAGAGTTGGTAAAATTCCTGCTGTCATTGTGTATATTCCTCTGTTTGTGTAATCGTTTGGTTTGTAATTTCTCCACTGATCTGTGTGAGGAAGGAGTTGCAATCTGGTTATCCCCTGCACTATTATTCTGACCACTGTGCTCTGTACTTAGTTGCAGAAGTGATTTCCCAGTGCTGCCTACTATCCTACATGTCGCGTGTGGAAAACCGGCTCTCATTCCTTTTCCGGCTAATTAATATTATTCAAGTGCAGACGCTCACGCAGGTAAACTTAATTCTTTTATGAAGTATTTACATTTTGTCAAGAGAATTAAAATGTCTTTTGTTTCAGCTTGCTCTCTCAAACATCAAATTAAAACACGTCTACAAATTCTTAACTGTTTTATAATTCGGAGTAAGCCAGGGTTTTAATGCAGACCCTGACCTCAAACTTAGCCCCTTATAGATCTTGACCTTTGACCTACCCCCTTATAGAGCCTGACCTTTAACCTACTCCTCTCCAGTTCAAGAATCCACAACAGTTACACCTAACGTTAAAGTGATACATGTCTACATTCTATTTTGTATGGTATAATTTGTATTTTTAAAACCGTGCATTCTCTGATTTAGCATGAGCAGTTCCACAGGAGATTGTCGTGTGTCTGAATGTCTCTCGCTCTGAAAATATTTTTTTCCTCATGGGGCTAACTTCAAAAGCCATGGGTTAATTTAAATCTAAGTTTGATGATGGGCGCCTACACAGGAATGTTTATGTGGGGAGGGGTGTTGCTGGGGGAGGGGAGGACGGGGGCAGGGAGGGGAGGCGGCTAGTGGTGGCGGGGAAGGGATGAGGTGTCAGCGGTGGGGAGGTGGGGGGAGAGAGAGGGGGGGGGAGAGAGAGAGAGAGGGGGGGGGGAGAGAGAGAGGGGGGGGAGAGAGAGAGGGGGGGGGGGGGGTGCATCCACTGGTTCTCCATTGTCCGCTCTACCAGTTACATCCTCACAAAATTCTAGAAGATTTGTCAAGCATCATTTCCCTTTCATAAATCCATGCTGACTTGGACCGATCCTGTCACTGCTTTCCAAATGCGTTGGTATTTCATCTTTAATAATTGTTTCCAACATTTTCCCCACTAATGTCAGGCTAACCGGTCTATAATTACCCGTTTTCTCTCCCTCCTTTTAAAAAAAAAAAAAAAAATGGTGTTACATTAGCTACCCTCCAATCCATAGGAACTGATCCAGAATGTTAGAAAATGACCACCAATGCATCCACTATTTCTACAGCCACTTCCTTAAGTACTCTGGGATGCAGACTATCAGGCCCTGGGGATTTTTCGACCTTCAGTCCCATCAATTTCCCTAACACAATTTCCTGACCAATAAGGATTTCCTTCAGTTCCTCCTCCTCACCTAGACCCTCGGTCTCCTAGTATTTCCGGAAGGTTATTTGTGTCTTCCTCAGTGAAGACAGAACCAAAGTATTTGTTTAGTTGGTCTGCCATTTCTTTGCTCCCCATTATAAATTCACCTGATTCTGTCAACAAAGGACCTATGTTGGTCTTCACTAATCTTTTTCTCTTCACATATCTATAGAAGTGTTTGCAGTCAGTTTTTATGTTCCCTGCAAGCTTATTCTCATACTCTATTTTCCCCCTTCTAATTAAACCCTTTGTCCTCCTTTGCTGAATTCTAAATTTCTCCCAGTCCTCAGGTTTGCTGCTTTTTCTGGTCAATTTATATGCCTCTTCCTTGGATTCAACACAATTCTCATTACACATCACCCAGTCTAGTTAGTTCCTCGACATATTGGTCAAGAAAACCATCCCTAATACACTCCAGGAAATCCTCCTCCACCGTATTGCTACCAGTTTGGTTAGCCCAATCTATATGCAGATTAAAGTCACCCATGATAACTGCTGTACCTTTTATTGCATGCATCCCTAATTTCCTGTTTGATGCCATCTGCAACCTCGCTACTACTGTTTGGTGGTCTGTACACAACACCCACTAGCATTTTCTGCCCTTTGGTGTTCCGCAGTTCCGCAGCTCTACCCACACAGATTCCACATCATCCAAGCTAATGTCCTTCCTTACTATTGCGTTAATCTCCTCTTTAACCAGCAACGCTACCCCACCTCCTTTTCCTTTCTGTCTACCCTTCCTGAATATTGAATACCCCTGGATGTTGAGTTCCCAGCCTTGGTCACCCTGGAGCCATGTTTCCGTAATCCCAATTACATCATATCCGTTAACAGCTATCTGCGCAGTTAATTCATCCACCTTATTATGAATGCTTCTCGCATTGAGACACAGAACCTTCAGGCTTGTTTTTTTAACACTCTTTGTCCTTTTAGAATTATGTTGTAATGTGGCCCTTTTTGATTTTTGCCTTTGATTTCTCTGCCCTCCACTTTTCCTTATCTTCTTTCTACCTTTTGCTTCTGCCCCCATTTTGCTTCCCTCTTGTCTCCCTGCATAGATTCCCATCCCCCTGCCATATTAGTTTAAACCCTCCCCAACAGCACTAGCAAACACTCCCCCTCGCACATTGGTTCCGGTCCTGCCCAGGTGCAGACCATCTGGTTTGTACTGGTCCCACCTCCCCCAGAACCGGTTCCAATGTCCTCGGAATTTGAATCCCTCCCTCCTGCACCACTCCTCAAGCCACGTATTCATCTTAACTATCCTGTTATTTCTATTCTGACTAGCACGTGGCACTGGTAGCAATCCTGAGATTACTACCTTTGAGGTCCTATTTTTAAATTTAACTCCTAGCTCCCTAAATTCAGCTTGTAGGACCTCATCCCGTTTTTTTACCTATATCATTGGTACCTATATGCACCACGACAACTGGCTGTTCACCCTCCCCCTCCAGAATGCCCTGCAGCCGCTCCGAGACATCCTTGATCCGCACCAGGGAGGCAACATACCATCCTGGAGTCTCGATTGTGGTCGCAGAAGCGGCTTTCTATTCCCCTACCACTATAGCTCTCCCACTTTTTCTCCTGCCCTCCTGTGCAGCAAAGCCACCTATGGTGCCATGAACTTGGCTGCTGCTGCTGCCCTCCCCTGATGAGCCATCTCCCCCAACAGTACCCAAAACGGTATATCTGTTTTGGAGGGAGATGACCGCAGGGAGGACCCTGCACTACCTTCCTTGCACTGCTCTACCTGATGGTCACCTATTCCCTGCCTGCCTGTGTAACCTTTACCTGCGGTGTGACCAACTCACTAAACGTGCTATTCACGACATCCTTAGCATCGCGGATGCTCCAGAGTGAGTCCATGTGCAGCTCCAGTGCCGCAATGCGGTCTATCAGGAGTTGCAGCTGGACACACTTCCTGCACACATAGTAGCCAGGGACACTGGAAGCGTCCCTGACTTCCCACATAGCACAGGAGGAGCATGACACGAGTCTGGGCTCTGCTGCCATGACTTAACCCTTAAATTAACTTAATTTGGCAACAAGGGAAATCGTGTTTGACAAATTTGCTGGAGTTCTTTGAGGATGTAACGAGCAGGGTGGATAAGGGGGAACCAGTGGATGTGGTGTATTTGGATTTCCAGAAGGCATTCGATAAGGTGCCTCATAGAAGGTTACTGCACAAGATTAAAAACTCCTGGGGTTGGGGGTAATATATTAGCATGGGTAGAGGATTGGCTAACAGAAACAGAGTGTCGGGATAAATGGGTCATTTTCAGGTTGGCAAACTGTATCTAGTGGGATGCCACAGGGATCAGTGCTGGGACCTCAACTATTTACAATTGGAAGAAGGGACCGAGTATAATGTAGCCAAATTTGTGATGTGAGGAGGGCGCAAAGAATCTGCAAAGGGATATAGATAGGTTCACTGAGTGGGCAAAAATTTGGTAGATGGAATATAATGTGGGAAAATGTGAGCTTATCCACTTTGGTAGGAAAAATAAAAAAGCAAATTATTATTTAAATGATGATTACAAAATACTGCGGTACAGAGAGACCTGGGGGTCCTGTACATGAAACTCGAAGTTAGTATTCAGATAGAGCAAGTAATTAGAAAAGCAAATGGAATGTTGACCTTTATTGCAAGGGAGATGGAGTATAAAATTAAGGAAGTTCTGCAACTGATCAGGGCGTTGGTGAGACCACACCTGGAGTACTGCGTACAGTATTGGTCTCCTTATTTAAGGAGGGATATACTTGCATTGGAAGCAGTTCAGAGAAGGTTCACAAGGTTGATTCCTGAGATGGTGGTGTTGTCCTATGAAGAAAGGATGAGCAGGTTGGGCCTATACTCATTGGAGTTTAGAAGACTGAGAGATGATCTTATTGAAGATTCTGAGGGGGCTTGACAGGGTAGATGCAGAGAGGATGTTTCCACTCATGGAGAAATCTAGAACTCGGGGGGCAAAGTCTCAGAATAAGGGGTCACCCATTTAAAACGGAAATGAGGAAGAATTTCTTCTTTCAGAGGGTCATGAATCTTTGGAATTCGATACCCCAGAGTGTCCATAATAAAACAGGGAAGCTGGAGGCAATCATGCGTTGTGAGGAACCAGATATAGTAGGGATTACTGAGACATGGCTACAGAAAAATCAGGACTGGGAATTAAACATTGCAGGGTATAACACATTTAGAAAAGAGAGAGAGAAGGGAAAAGGAGAGGAGGCGTAGCTGTACTTATTAGAGATAGCAGTGGCAGTAGAAAAAAGTGACAACGATCAGCAAGACAGAAATAGAATACATGTGGATAGAGATAAAAGATAATAAATGATTAATCACACTAATGGGGATAGTTTACAGACCACCTAATAGTGGAAGGGAGGTGGAGGATGAAATATGCAAACAAATTAGGGAAATGAATAAAAACATAGAATAATAATCATGGGGGATTTCAACTACCCTATTAATTGGACAGAAGAGGTAGGTAAAGGAATGGAGTTCCTACAATGTGTACAGGACTGCTTTCTAACCCAATATATAAAAAGCCAAACAAGAGAGGATTTGCTATTAGAGCTAGTAACAGGGAATGAACCAGAGCAGATAAGAGAAGTAAAAGTAAGGGAACATCCAGGCAATAGTGATCATGATATAATGCGCTTTAAGATAATTGAGAAGGGCATAAGTATAACAAAGACTAGGGTAATAGATTGGAGAAAAGCTGGTTTTGAGGTGCTGAGATTAGCACTTGGGTAAAATAAAATGGACAACAATGTTGGCAAACAATGTAAAACAGCATTGGAAAACATTTAAAACGTGTTCAGCGGAGTCCAGGAAAAATATATTCCGCTAATAAACTAGAACAGGCTAAACACTAAAGACTCCATGGATGAATAAAGCCATAGAGAGCAAGGAAAGAGGCATACATTAAGTACATGGACAGCTGGGAGGAACATAAGAGAGAATACGAAGGGATTGGGAGAGAAGTCAAAAACACAATTAGGAAGGCAAAGAGGAAATATGAAATTAAATTATCAAGGAACATAAAACAAAACAGTAAAATATTTTACAGGCACATCAATAAAAAATGGAAGGTTGGGATGGGAATAGGGCCATTAAGGGATAGACAGGATAATACACGGGCAGCAATAGAGAGATGGCAGAAATATTAAATAATGACTTTGCTTCAGCATTTACCAGGGAGATAGAACAGGTGGAGATGACATTGAATGATGAGATTAGTCATGTATTAACTGCATTTAAAATAAAACGAGGAAATATACTAAATAAACTAATGAAACTCAGAGGATAAAACCCTTGGTCCAGACAGATTAGATTCGCGCATTTTAAAAGAATCTACTACACATATTTAGTAATTCTTTAGAAAAAGGTGTAGTGCCAGAGGACTGGCAGAGAGCTAACACAATACCTATATTTAAGAAGGGGATAGAACCTGTTCAGGGAATTATAGACCAGTCAGTTTAACATCGGCGGTAGGAAAAATAATGAAATCCCTACTAAAGGAGAAAATAGAAGAACATCTAGAAACCAAAAATATAAATAGCATGGATTTTAAAAGGGACCAACCTCATTGAATTTTTTGAAAAGGTAACAGAGAAAGTAGACAAGGGTAATGCAGTAGATGTAATTTATCTAGATTTATAAAAGACCTTCGATAAGGTACCCCATAATAAACTGATGAACAAGGTCAGGGAACGCAGAGTCAGGGGACAAGTAGCAGAATGGATCGCTAGCTGGCTTCAAGACAGAAAGCAGAGAGTAGGGGTAAAGGGTAGCTATTCACAGTGGCAGGAGGTGGTGTTCCACAAGGATCAGTGCGACCACTGTTGTTCACAATTTATATTAACGGTGTAGACATTGGAATCAAAAACACAATTTCTACATTTCTGGACAACACCAAATTGGAAGGGGGTGGGGTTGGGGGGTGGGGGTGTGTGGCCAATACAGAAGCGGGATCTCGGAGTACAAATACACAAATCACTAAGTAGCAACACGGGTTAGCAAGGCCATTTATAAAAAAAAAATCAAACCAAGCACTGGAGTTTATGTCTAGAGGGGTAGAGTTGAAAAGTAGGGAAGATTTGCTAAACCTGTATCGAACCTTGGTTAGACCGCACTTGGAATACTGCGTACAGTTCTGGTCGCCTTTTTATAAAAAGGATATAGAGGCACTGGAGAGGGTGCAGAGAAGATTTACAAGGATGATACCAGAAATGCAAGGGTATACATATCAGGAAAGGGTGAACAGGCTGGGGGTCTCTTCCCTTGAAAAAAGAAGGCTGAGGGGTGACCTAATAGAGGTCTTTAAAGTTATGAAAGGTTTTGATAGAGTGGATGCAGAGAGAATGTTTCCACTTGTGGGGAAGAGCATAACTAGAGGCCATCAATATAAGATAATCACCAAGAAATCCAATAGGGAATTCAGAAGAAATGTCTTTACCCAGAGAGTGGGGAGAATGTGGAACTCGCTGCCACAGGGAGGGGTTGAAGTGAATAGAACGATACATTTAAGGGGAGGTTGGACAAGCATTTCAGGGAGAAGGGAATCGAGGATTATGCTGATAGGGTTAGATGGGAGGAGGTTCGAGTGGAGCATAATCACCGGGACGGACCGGTTGGGCTGGATGGCCTGTTTCTGTGCTATATAACTGATGTAATGCTGTGTCATTTTTAACACTAATTCGTTTATTGATGGGAAAATTTCCCCCTCTGTTTAGTCGGACCGATCACTGAAACGGCATCAATAAAGTTTGTTCCTTATACTCCATCATCTGGTGTCTCGCACTTACTTGAGACTTGTTGTTGTGAGCTCGAGGAGGAAGGAGGCTGACTGCTAAGACATCCTACTAATATTTAATGTTTCTGCTATGCAAGGAAAATGTCAGCTGTCTGAACACGAGCCTGGTGATCTTGATGCTGGCGAGGCGCAAGGGCAAACTGCCATTCTATCTGAATGCCCTGCGGGAGAAGGAGCTCGCCGAGAAATACCCGGGTTTCCTCCTCAACAATTTCCACAGCCTGCTACGCTTCTGGCAGGAGCATTACCTCAACAAGGATAAGGACAGCACGTGTCTGGAGAACGTGAGTCTGCACAGCCGAGGCATGAATCTTTAGGGTTTTCAATCATCTTAAATAATAAATAAAAATTATATGTAATTTAATTTCACCTAGTTTGTTATTTTAATCCAACCTGGAAATTGAGCAGGTGGCTATCCGCTGTCTTGCCCTTTGTGTCTTGGCGAATGTAGTGTGATGGGAGCAGTAACTGGGGAATGATAGAAAGAAAGGTTGATTTGGTGAACTCCTCGACCTCAACTGAGTGGTAACTGGCTCTCTAATCTTCACTGCGAGTGGGGTTATGGGCTGATAGTCAGGGTCGGAGAGTATGTGTGTGTATTAATGTGGAGACATGATTTGACCAGGCCTGGCTTTCATGCCCTGTTTTAATAACGTGCTGATTCTTGTTGTCTGAGTTTGCAAGTATTACAAGTCTTACAAAGAATTACTATTTGGAAATGGGTGTTTGTCCTTCACATGAGCCTGCCCTGTGCCCATATTCCTTTATCCCCATTTCCTTTATCCTAACCTATTATTGATATGGCCTCTGCTTCAATCACTCACTAATCCTTGGCCTCAATCTCCAGTGTAAAACAAACAGTTTCTCCTCTCGACCACTGGTTACATTCTGTTTCTAGCTGCCTTGTCCCATCCTTATTTGTTTTATCTCTCAATCACCCTGTAATCTCCTGTTCTAACAAAAACCACATGTTTGAGAAGAATGGTTAATTGGGCGAGGTACTGTATGACCTCTGGAACCCAGGAGTCGTACCCCAACACCAAATGTCTCCTTTAGGGCAAAGGGAGGGAGAGAGGAGGAACCTCTCAACATTGAGCTCCTGCTCAAAGCTCTTGATGACCTTTTATTACAAGTTAAATTTTGAACCTGATCCTCTTCCTCCCACAGAGTTCCTGCATTAGCTTCAGTTACTGGAAAGAGACAGTGTCACTGCTGCTGTGTCCTGACCGAACGGCCCCTTGTGCAATCATTAGCTACATTGATGAAGCGTACATGAACGTTGATAAAGACTTCAGTGAAGACTGATATGCAGCGTGTGGACCAATTGGACTAATGCTTCGTACAACTGCAGAGTAAGCCTGAGACCATGGATATTCAGGCCGTATTGTCTGATGTTTGTTTGCATTCGGACTGGGAGTTGGGGAAGAGCTGGTTGGTGTTTGACGCAGATGCTTTTATTTTAACCATGGACTGATGCCTTTTGTCTTTGATTAACGTCCTTTTGGTTGTCTGAACTTGTACGTTACTGGCTGGGGGGAGGATGAGAGATGTTCCATCACTGGGTGCAAGAGTCCTAGTTGCCTGAGAACCAGCACTGCCTTGGGCTAAACGTACTGTGGAGCACTTTTAAGATCTCTGATCTTTTTAAACAAATGTCCCATTATACTTCGGTATTTTAAATGTTCACCTCTACCTGTGTCATTTTGCATCTTCCCATTTACAATTCTTGGTTATGGGAAGACGCAAATGGCTAGCAGAGCACCTGTCAATGTAATCATAGTGGCAATGTACATTGGGACTTTAAAAGTAGTTTTATTTCTTTTACAGGAACTTTTTACTTTAAATACTTTGGTAAACTGAGTTGCTGTTATCAGGGTTTTAATGAGCTGTGTTTCTCTTGGGGTATTTTGAGTCTGCTTTCAAGCATTGAACTTAAAACTTATATAACATGTACAGCTTATTAAATACTCATATAGTTTATAATATATACAGTGTACTTAATATGCCCAGAGTTTGACTTGTACAATTTGCTGAATGCTCCGATAGTTTTTTGCAAAGTCTGGAAAGGTTTCATTTTCTAAAGGGATCTAGTGCACGGTTATTCATCGAGCTTTTTTTCTTTCATTTATCATCTTCTATTTTTTTCTCTCTCGCCAATTTTCTTTCTTCCCCAAGGTGGTGACTCCTTACTGGGTGCAGTTCCATGGGTGCTGGTCGCCCTCGAGTGCCTCGCCCAAGTTTGATGATTCACAGTGAGTGTCTGCAGGCTGTTGGATTGTGGGAGGGCACATCAAAGTGGAGCCAAGTTCTGTCCTTGAATTTTCAGCTGGAAACGTTGAATACTGATCCAGGTCCGTAATCCTGGCCAATTCTTCTCTCCCTACCCAAGGTGCTGTGAGGCTGTGCTCAGCTAACCGAGCACTGCGCGGGGGGGGTCATCCTGCTCTCTGAGTCACAGGCGGGCCCAGTTGGGTTTTTGATTGAATGCTGATTTGTGTAAAGCCATTAAACTTTACACAATGAGTGAGCTGTATATATGTGTAAAATAATGATTAATGGGCTTGAATTAGTGCAGTTTATAATACTTGTGGAAGTAAAAAAATCTGTCAGTGTGACATCAAATGACAAAATTCAATGTCGCTAAGATTTCAGTCAAGTGTATCGCGTGTGAAATGTCTGCACTCTGTCCACTTGCACCACCTTTCCATACGTCCTGTGTCTGGGGGCAGTATTGTGAGGTATAAACACGAGGGGGAAGTACTGGTGATGGAGCTGTTTGAGTTTATAAATAAAAAGACTATCCACAAGATGAGGATGCACAATGTTGGTGCCTCTCCCATATCTGGAGTCTCTTTAGTATCTTACAGTTCCAAGCTGGCTGATATGAAGAGCCTGTGTGGAAAGAGGCTAATTAAAACGGAGCTAAGCTATCAGCGCCTCTAATCTCTGATCTGCTTCCCTGCCTCCCTCCCTCTCCTGAAGGATTTGATTGTTGCTGTGATTTTAGTTCCACAATCCCTCCTAATCTCCAGTGCCCCACCTGAATGTCCACTATTATGTAAGCCTTGACGGCAAGTGTGTGGGCTATTGAGCCAAGTGAGCATCGCAGCCAAACCCAATCTTCACACAATCTCCACACACGCACTTTCACTGGGCCTGACAGGCTTGCCCTCCCCAACACAGGCACTGCGCTGTGAGCTGAGATCAGATAACATAACTCTGACATGAGATTGGACCTGGTCTGCTTACAGGCAACACTATTCGGGGAGCTCCCAGATGTATTTTTATAACTCACCCCACCAGATTTAAGGATTACCATGCTCTGCAGTAGTGGTTGTGCCCAGTTTCTACCCCTGGGCTCGGCAACCTCTGCATGCCTGATTGGCTGCTGCCGTTGACACGGGTTCAGCACTGTGCAGGTCTATGGCTTTGCCTCTACTTGAACATTATTGATGGTGTCCTAGTCCTAGACCAGCAAACAGCTCAGTGCCCCCAGGGTGTAGTGCCCCCAGGGCGTCGGCTCAGTGCCCCCAGGGCGTCGGCTCAGTGCCCCCCAGGGCGTCGGCTCAGTGCCCCCCAGGGCATCGGCTCAGTGCCCCCAGGGTGTCGGCTCAGTGCCCCCCAGGGGTCGGGTCAGTGCCCCCAGGGTGTCGGCTCAATGCCCCCAGGGGGTGGAAGTAAATAGCTAAATGCTAAACTCAAACTCTGCATTACTGCAGCAAGAGTTTTGAGTCCATTGAATGCCAATGTTGAGAGTTTTAACCATCAAAATGTAATCATGTTGCAGTTCTGACTCTTAAACAGACTAAATCCATCTCCCTACTTGTCTCCAGCAGCAGAAATCCTGAGTGCTCCTCGCTCGCCGAGACACATTTGCTAAACGTTCCACCTGTTGTGTGATCAGACTCTGATTTTAAACACCATCCCGGTAACTGCTGCACTCTGTCCATCCCGGTAACTGCTGCACTCTGTCCATCCCGGTCGGTAACTGCTGCACTCTGTCCATCCCGATCCAATATTAGGATGTCTAAAACTAATGCAGCTCTGAAGCATGTGTATTGCCTCACTGAAAAGAATCTGCATTCTCTGCTTTATTTGAGATGAATGATTTTCTCACTCATTCCCATTCATTCATTCCATTTATTGACGAGTCCAGTGAAACCCACAGTTCTTGGATTGCAATCTCTGGATTTCCTTGTAGTTGATTTCAACCATTAAAAAAACATTCAAATTTCGAAAATAGTTCTTTAGGACAGAAGGAGGCCATTCAGCCCTTTGAGCCCGTTCCGCTGTTCTGTTAAATTATGGGTGATCTGTATTAACACGTTTACCTACCTTTTGATCCATATCCCTTGATACACTTAGCTAACAAAAATCTATTGATCTCTATCTTGAATATTTTGATTTACCCTCCAGCATCCACAGCCTTTCGGCCTGGTCTCGCTGTAATATTGCCTGTGCCAGTTTGCATTTGCAGGTCCTTGGATTAACCAAAGACTGTTCAGGATTTTAAAATCATTTAAAGTTGGCAGCGACACATCTCTGTGTATGTGAATGTTATAACATTCCATTCACAGCAGGGGGCAGTAAAGAGCTTTGTAAATGTTGTTTCAGAACTTTAGGCTATCACTGCCATTGGCTGCAACGGGCATAGAACTAGCCGGAGGGTCTGTAAGACTACTCAAAGTCTCTACCGGTGGGTTACAATACAGCTCATTGAGATAACGCAGTATCAGTAGGCTGTGTTCATCCGACTGACTCTGTAATTACATTAAAATTGTTTTTCCATTGGCTAAAGTCTGCCATCAGTCTGGATATAAAGAGTTCCTCTGGGCTAGTTAGTAACTAAGTAAAAAGTCCAGCCAGTGTGTGGCTGCATTCTTGGGGTCTTGGGCAAGCACCGACCAAAAGGATATGGACTGGATCTGCACGGAGGCTGTGTCAGGCAGATGTGCAGCTGGTCCACCACTTTATCCATAAGGAGAGGGATCTTAATGGGGAATGGGTTGGGCAGGTTGTGACTTTATAGAAGATCACAGAACAGAGCAAGACTTGGGAAATCACTTGCAGTGTTTTTATTCATTTTTGTGAAGTTTTGGACCTAGTGCCTTATGTAACCTCCTGAAACAAATAGGAGCGCTTGGTTAAATCCCAGATTTTATTTGGGATTGTACTTCAATTCTGAGTATAGATGGGAGACTCACTGAGCCTCTCAAAAGGAATGGGACAAAATTGCCCACTGTCCCCTCATATTCAGCATTTGTTGGATGGCATCAAAAGGGATGTTTTTACAGTGAGACATTTCTGAAAGAATGATAATGTTCCTTGCCTGAGGGTCTAATACACTGAACAATGGGCGAACCGATGGAAGGAGGTGGTGGGGGTTCCCAAATGTGTGTTGGTTTGCACAGCTCAAGTGGGGATCTCAAAGGTACCAGCAGATTCTATCCAGTTGTTGCTTCACGGGGCTTTGATCAATGTCAATTTTAACCTGCAGAGTGGTTCATAATTACACAGAGAGGGGTGAAGATGCTTTGATTTTTTCCATCTTCCTGCAATGACAGCCAAATCCCAGGTGAAAGGTGTAAGAGATATCCATACAGTTCCCTGCATGGTTCAGGATTCCGTGATGTGCAATGGGAGGGCTTCCTCCCACTAGCAAGATCCAAGACCAGGCCGTGAGGTGGATTTCTGTCAAAAAGGGGTAATGGTTGTAGAGAGGGAAGCTTGTGGCCTGTAGTAAGCTGCCACTGAATACCCAGGGGTCAGGTTGGCACCAAGGTAATCTGCTTGGTCATAAAAGATTGGAACTGTCGACTCTGTGATGGACAGACAAGTCCAGCGCAGTGTTGATGGACAAACCAACCCACCTTGTTAATTTCTCGCTTTCTCGCCGAGATTCTTCCTGCTCTGCTTCATTTAACACTGCAAGACTCGGGATGCATTCTTACTGAAATCTCAGTTACCCTCTGTATGTTGTGTACATTTCCTTTCTCCAATATCTCCATGATTGTGCAACTATTTTCCCATTGCGATTATTGGATACTTTGATGCTTGCCTATAATGCAAACTGACGAGTGGCAGCTCGTGTGTTGCTGCTTTCTTGCTTCAGTCCTGTGCCTAGTCCCTGTGTTCCGTGTGTGTCTGTCATCTGCCTGAGATGATCCAGCACTTGCTGTCTGAGGCAGTGAAGCCTTTTCAACACTTTGTAAGGTTATCTTATCTCCCCATCTGAAAGTTCTGTTTCAATTAATTTCTTTTTACGAGGTATAAAGTAGATCGAGACTGAGGGAAGAATGTATCTTTAAACTGGGCAGGGGCAAGTGGAGCAGTGAAACGGAAAGAATTTGAGTATTGATGAATTATTCTACATCACATTGAATACTTGCCAAATCTGGCAGTAAGCAAGGTTGGGAGAATAAGCAGCTATTTGGGGGGTGTGGGGTAATGTCAAGATGAATAGTGCTTCAGTTCCCTTTCTCTTATTTCTAACCAATGAAAGCAGAGTTGAACGCAGAGGGCCATGGGTATAGTTGACCAATCAATGGACTGTGTTTGTATAAGCGATCTGCCAAAGAGAATCCTGCTAGATCTAAAGCTGGCCTTTTAGCCTATTGTATGTTTAACTTCACAAATTGCTACTAGATTAAAAGCTGATGAAAGTCACTGCGATAATGCTCTCTGCCTCTTGGGCCAGCGGTTAAGTGGTGATGTGCATTTGACATGAGTCCTTCCATCTCGGGTAATCGGGTATTGTAATTTCAGTAGTCACCGTATTGAGGTGCCCTGTTCATAGTGTCCCATCTTCATTGGACCACAAACTCCTAGTTTAGAAACATAAGAACAGGAGTAGGCCATTCAGCCCCTTGGGCCTATTCCACCATTCATGGCTGATCTGTATCTTAAATTCATCCCATCTGCCTTGTCTCCAAAGCCTTTCATACCCTTATCTGTCAATCTCAAGACTTAAAATGATTCCTTGAGCTAGCATCTACCGCTCTTTGTGTGAGAGAGTTCCACACTTCTACCGCCCTTTGTGTGAGGAAGTGTTTCATAAGAACATAAGAAATAGGGGGAGCAGGCTATACTCCGCCATTCAATAAGATCATGGCTGATCATTGACTTTAACTCCACTTTCCCGCCCGATCTCCATATCCCTTGATTCCCCTAGACTCCAAAAATCTATCGATCTCAGCCTTGAATATATTCAGAAACTCAGCATCCACAGCCCTATCAATTCCTATCAAAATCCTAAAAACCTCAATCAAATCAACCCGTAACCATCTATACTTTGATCACCCTCAACTGAACCCCGGAGAACACACAAACTGATTTGAAATGTGACTCATTTATCCTTCAGTAAATCCCCTTGTGTCTTTGTTGGAAGAGATTGCAGCAGAGCTTGTTGGTACTCAGTTTCGTTATCATAGAACCATAGAAATTTACAACACAGAAGGAGGCCATTCGGCCCATTGTGTCCGGGCCGGCTGACAAAGAGCTATCCAGCCTAATCCCACTTTCCAGCTCTGGGTCCGTAGCCCTGTAGGTTACGGCACTTCAAGTGCATGTCCAAGTACTTTTTAAATGTGGTGAGGGTTTCTGCCTCTACCACCCTTTCAGGCAGTGAGTTCCAGACCCTCACCACCCTCTGGGTGAAAAGATTTCTCCTCAAATCCCCGCTAAACCTCCTACCACTTACTTTAAATCTATGTCCCCTAGTTATTGACCCCTCTGCTAAACGAAATAGGTCCTTCCTATCCACTCTATCTAGGCCCCTCAATTTTATACACCTCAGTTAGGTCGCCCCTCAGCCTCCTCTGTTCCAAAGAAAACAAACCCAGCCTATCCAATCTTTCCTCATAGCTAAAATTCCCCAGTCCAGGCAACATTCTTGTACCCTCTCTCATACAGTCACATCTTTCCTGTAATGTGGTGACCAGAACTGCACGCAGTACTCTAACTGTGGCCTAACTAGTGTTTTATACAGTTCAAGCATAACCTCGCTGCTTATATTCTGTGCCTTGGCTAATCAAGGTAAGTATTCCGTATACCTTCGTAACCACCTTATCTACCTGTCCTACCTTCAGGGATCTGTGGACCTGCACTCCAAGGCCCCTCTGTTCCTCTACACTTCTCAGTCCTACCATTTATTGTGTATTCCCTTTCCTGTTAGCCTTCCCCAAATGCATTACCTCACACTTCTCCGGATTGAATTCCATTTGCCACTGTTCTGCCCAGTACATTGATAGCTTCCTGCAGTCTGCAGCTTTCTTCTTCATTATCAACCACACAGCCTATTTTTGTATCATCTGCAAAGTTCTTAATTATGCCCCCTATATTCAAGTCCAAATCATTGATATATATACCACAAAAAGCAAGGGACCCAGCGTAGAGCCCTGCGGAACCCCACTGGAAACAGCCTTCCAGTCACAAAAACACCCATCAATCTTTACCCTTTGCTTCCTGCCTCTGAGCCAATTTTGGATCCAACTTGTCACTTTGCCCTGGACCCCGTGGGCTTTTACTTTCGTGGCCAGTCTGCCATGTGGGACCTTATCAAAAGCTTTGCTAAAATCCATATACACTACATCAAACGCTCTGCCCTCATCGACCCTTCTGGTTACCTCCTCAAAAAATTCAATCAAGTTAGTCAGACACAACCTTCCCATAACAAATCCATGTTGACTGTCAGTCTTTGATTAATCCATGCATTTCTAAATGAAGATTTATCCTGTCCCTCAGAATTCTTCCAATAATTTTCCCACCACTGAGGTTAGGCTGACTGGCCTGTAATTACTCGGTTTATCCCTTCCTCCCTTTTTAAACAACGGTACAACGTTAGCAATCCTTCCGCACCACACCTGAAGCCAGAGAGGATTGAGAAATGATGGTTACAGCCTCTGTGATTTCCTCTCTTGCTTCACTTAACAGCCTGGGATACATTTCATCTGGGCCTGGGAATTTATCCACTTTCAAAGCTGCTAAGCCCCTTAATACTTCCCCTCTCTGTTTATTTCATCTAATATTTCACACTCCTCCCTGATTGCAATGTCTGCATCATCCCTCTCTTTTGTGAAAACGAACTCAAATTATTCATTAAGAACCATAATTTCCCCCCTGCACTTTCTATACGCCTCTAGGGTTCCTGCAGCATTGAGCCCTCGGTATCTATCATAAGCTTCCTTTTCTTTCTTCTACCCTGTATGCCCTGTCCAGGGGGCTCTAGATTTGTTAGTCCCACCCTTTTTCTTTAAGGGGACGTACTTGCTCTGAACCCACACTATCTCCCCCTTGAATGCCTCCCACTGCTCAAATAGCTGTTTCAGTCCACTTTGGCTAAATCATCTTTCAGCTTAGCAAAATTGGCTTTACCCCAGTTGAGAACTTTTATTCCTGCTCTATCTTTATCCTATTCCATAACTACCCTAAATCTCACTGAATTATGATCATGAGCACCAAAATGCTCTTCCACTGATACCCCTTCCACCTGCCCAGCTGCGTTCCCTAAAACTAAGTCCAAAACCGCCCCTCTCTTGGGTTTGCTGCGTACTGGCTTTTTAAAAATTCTGCTCCCTCCATACGTTTCACACTAATTCTATCCCAGTCAATATTAGATAGTTGAAACCCCAAACTATTACTGCCCTATTGTTTTTGCACGTCTCAGACATTTGCCTACATATTTGCAGTTCTAGCTCCCTCTGACTGGGGGTCGATAGTACACTCCCAGCAATGTGATTGCCCCTTTTTTGTTCTTCAGTTCAACATATACGGCCTCATTTGATGATTCTTCCAACATATCATCCCTCCTCTTAGCTGTAATTATTTCTTTCGTCAACATTGTGACCCCCTCTCTATCTTGTCTGAAAACCAGGAATGTTGAGCTGCTATTCCTACCCTTCTTTCAGCCATGTTTGTTATTTTAAAACAATTCTCTTAGTCTAAATTTGATTCTTAAAAGAAATGTGGCAAGAAAATCACTAACCTAGATAGAAAACTTCACTGTTAAAGTGCAAGAAGATAGCGGTCAGGGGGCGATTATTCCCCAATTGATGCCTTGAAACTTAGTTCTCTGGGTGTTTGTGCATGAATGGACCCTGTTCTATTTCAACGGATTAACACCGTCCCCCAAATAGAGGAAGGAATTTTTATGAATACACTGAGCGTGGTAGTAAGTAGCTTTGCAATTTGCCCGCCTTTAGCAGCTGATGGCTGTTTTGAAGTCATGTTGTGAGCCAAGTCTCGGTGTTATCCAAACTTAACTCAAGTTGCTCAGTTGTAAAATTGCCTTTTTGAAGATTTACTCAACTCCTGAGACTTTCCACCAAACTATTTTTGATTACTTTTAATGGTTGGAATTGGATCCATTTTGTTCTACAAAGCTCCTCGTGAAGTTTACGCCCCTTTGATCTTTCACACCCTCCTCTTCAGGGAACCTGCAAAAATGACCTGGACCCAGGGTATACTGACTGTTGAGTTGCTGCCTGCTCCCAGAATGCCTCTCTGCTCTCCAGTTAAAATATATATATTTTGTTTTTATCATTGTTTATTTAATCTGTTATTGTACATGACAATAAAAATGCTTCTGATTACCTTACACCAGTGTGAGATTTGGATATACTCCCGCCACCAGAGGGGCCTTGCGGTTGAAGTAACCGCATCGAATGCGGTTGGAAGTTAATTATTGCTGCCAAATAATAACTAACAATTTTCCCCAAATTTGACTTTGAGGAGTTTTTTTTGGCAGGTTTCCCTGACACTCGGGAGTTGTCTGTAGAATCATAGAATGGTTACAGCACGGAAGAAGGCATTCGACCCATCGAGCTCGTGCTGACTCTCAGCTAGTCCCACTCCCCTGCCCTTTCCCCATAGCCCTGCAAAATGTTTTCCTTCAAATACTTATCCACTTCCCTTTTGAATGCTGTGATCGAGTCTGCCTCCATCACCCTTTCATTCCAGAAACCAACTACTCGCTGTGTAAAGTTTTTTTCTCACATAGACTTTGGTACTTTTGCCAATCACCTTAAATCTGTGTCCTCTGATTCTCGACCCTTCTGCCAATGGCAACAATTTCTCACTATCTACTCTATCCAGACCCCTTATTTCTGACTCGGCTGGTGAAGGCAGAGAGGACCCAGCTTCAATCATAGGAATAGGCATCATAGGAAGAGGGAAAATCAACGAGAAAGCCAGTCCCTTCTCCACTGATCATCATCATCATAGGCAGTCCCTCGGACTTGCTG
The DNA here is from genome assembly GCF_044704955.1 of Pristiophorus japonicus. Taxonomy (NCBI): domain Eukaryota; kingdom Metazoa; phylum Chordata; class Chondrichthyes; family Pristiophoridae; genus Pristiophorus; species Pristiophorus japonicus. Next base: position 207,142,576 of record NC_091988.1, on the reverse strand, counting down.
CCACTAAAAGTGGGTTCCCAGGTGGCTGAACAGTCCTGTACGGGAATTACAGTCTCTGTCACAGGTGGGGCAGACAGTGGTTGAAGGGAAGGGTGGGTGGGGAGTCTGGTTTGCCGCACGCTCCTTCCGCTGCCTGCGCTTGATTTCTGTATGCTCTCGCCGACGAGACTCGAGGTGTTCAGCGCCCTCCCGATGCAGTTCCTTCACTTTGGGCGGTCTTTGGCCAGGGACTCAAAGGTGTCGGTGGGAATGTTGTACTTTATCAAGGAAGTTTTGAGGGTGTCCTTGAAACATTTCTTCTGCCCACCTGGGGCTCGCTTGCCATGTAAGAGTTCAGAGTAGAGCGCTTGCTTAGGAAGTCTAGTGTTGGGCATGCGGACAATGTGGCCCACCCAATGGAGCTGGTCGAGTGTGGTCAGTGCTTCGATGCTGGTGATGTTGGTCTGATCGAGAACACTGACGTTGTGTCTGTCCTACCAGGGGATTTGCAGGATCTTACGGAGACATCGTTGGTGGTATTTCGCCAATGATTTGAGATGTCTACTGTATATGGTCCACATCTCCAAGTTGTACAGGAGGGCGGGTATCACTACAGCCCTGTAGACCATGAGCTTGGTGCCAAATTTGAGGGCCTGATCTTCAAACACTCTCTTCCTCAGGCGACCGAAGGCTGCACTGGCACGTTGGAGGCGGTGTTGAACCTCTGCATCGATGTCTGCCCTTGGCTCCCGAGGTATGGAAAATGGTCCACGTTGTCCAGGGCCGTGCAATGGATTTTGGTGACCGGGGTGCAGTGCTGTGTGGCGGGGTTTTTTCTCGATCTTCCTCGCTGCAATGCCCCATCTCACTCTCAACAAGCTCCCCACTGGAGTAGAACTAAAATATAAAACCAATGGGAACCTGTTCAACCTTCGCTAGATCTAAGGTCGTCCCATTCTCTGTCATCGAACCACAGTACGCGGACGATGCTTGCATCTGCACGCACACATGGGCCGAGCTCCAAGCCATCGTCAACACCTTCACCGAGGTGGCCGAAAGCATGGGCGTTACACTAAACATCCATAAGACAAAGGTCCTCCACCAACCTGACCCCACCATGTGGTTTGGGTTTGATTACCATCAGTCCAACTGCCCATCAGCACCGGGTGTCTCAGCTCACCAGAAGAACAAGGTGCTGAGCTCATGAGTTTGCTCCTTCAGCAGCAGGTAGGAGGCGACAGTATTTGGAAATCAGACATTGCTGCTATGTGTATGCATGTTGTGGCACGTTGGGGGGGAATGTGCTCGAGCCTGTGTGCCTGTACAAAATGTCTGAAGTGCATTGTTCCATCAGCACTTCTGTGTAGAGTTTACCTTTTTAAAAGCTCAAAGTAAAGGTGATTTAATGTGAAGCTTCACTCCATGTGCCCAGGTACTTGCCAAGAAACATGAGCAAATTACAAACACGTTCAGAGTGTGATGTGATTGTGTATGTCCCGCTAAATCAACTTTAATATTCAGCTTTGCACACAGTTGTTTTGGTTGACGTGACAGTATTCTGAAACTTGCCGAGGACACGCCGTGCCAGTAATCTACCCAGATATTCCTTGGCTTCCTGTTCACATTATCGGTTTGAGTCCCAGTCTCTGGCACTTGGCACAAGCTGGGCTGAAATTTGGCATTAAATATTTCAGATCAACTTGTTATTTTGGGGGCGGGCAGGATGCGAAGATCCCTCTCGTCTGTAGTAGCGACAGGAAGCTTCCCTTCTGACTTACAACGTAATTGTCAGAGAAGGAGCAGGAAATGGCCTGTGGATTCATTTTGTGTTTCTTGCCTCAGCTCTTCAGCTTGGTGTAGTTTAATAGTTAATGTGAGGTGGTTGAGGGCTAGTTTTCCAGTTATTTTCTGATTGCTATTCCAGTCTCGTGTTCAGCACCAACTGCAGTTACCTCTTCCCTGCCCTTATCCGTGAGGGGGAGCGCTCCCCAATCCGTGAGAGGGAGCACACCCCTCTTCCCCCCCCCCCCCTCTCTTCTCCTCTCCCTCCTCCCCCAAATCTGGGAATGATTCCTGGATTCTTTTCCCTCATTCCCTTCCTAAATCTCAGCCACACTGCTGCGGGGTGAAGTGTGTGGGGGCTGGGCCTGAGTCACTGTTCCGCCTGTATTTGGGGATTATTCCCTGGACTGTTGACTACTCGTCATTCTCATAAGGTGGGAAGCTGCCAGGAAATTACATTTAAAGGTGAACCACTGGAAATATCAACCCCAGACCAATGAGTTGCATTCTGATTTGCTTTATTCACACAAGCTTTGTTGCACTAAAACTACATTGAAACCAAAAAGCAGGGCGATGTTTGAGACTCGTGTTCACTCTTCGTGCTGAAATAGGAAAAAAGGACATGTGTAAACATCAAATCTGAGTAGAGCCAGTGACTTCCCGAGGGGGGGGGGGGGGCAAGGGGAGAGTGCCTAGCCCCCAACCAGACATGTAATTTATCTGAACTGGAGGGGCAGGGGAGGGAGTTGGGTGCACTGGTGCGAGGTTCAGTGGAAGTAGCAGAGATATGTTTGGGCGGCTTGGTTGGGTTATTGTCCGGCGCAGACTGAGTGGGATTGCAGACTCTCGGACCGATCCTGGAGGCTGAAGAACGGCAAGTGGAGGCACTTCCTCCAAACCCATGTTGGCCGATCTCAAAACGATTGAGGGGGTCGTGATGGTGCCCACACTGGATTTAGGATTTTCAGACTTTAAGCAAGATTACAGGTGGTAGAAAAAAAACATTAAAAAATGAGTGGGATTGATGTAGAAATTCTTCATCAACTCCTTGTTTTATACAAGACTGGTTAGATCATAACTGAATCTTCAGCGCACCCTATTACATGGATATCAGAGCTATGGAACAGGTATGCTGTTTCACTGGATTATACACTTAAGAAAAATAGGGAGGTCACATATTACTTGGAAAATACGAATCTAAATGGGGTAGAGGAACAAAGGGATCTCGGAGTACACAAAGTATCGACACGGGTAAACAAGGCCATAAAAGCAAACCATGCACAAGGGTTTATTTTTAGAGGGATAGAGTTGAAAACTTGAATCAAACTTTGGTTAGACCACACTTGGGAGCACTGCGTACAGTTCTGGTCGCCATATTATAAAAATATATCGAGGCACTGGAGAGGGGAAGGTGAACAGGCTGGGTCTCTTTTCTCTCGAACAAAGGCTGAAGGGCCGAATAGGTCTTTAAAATGATGGTAGGTTTTGCTAAAGCGTCGATACAGAGTGTTTCCACTTGTGGGAGAGACAAGAACTAGAGGCCATCAATATCAGATCGTCACTAATAAATCCAATAGGGAATTCAGGAGAAACATCTTTACCCAGAGAGTGGGGAGAATGTGGAACTCACTGCCACAGGGAGTGGTTGAAGTGAATAGTATCGATGCATTTAAGGGGCGGCTGGATAAACACATGAGGGAGAAGGGAATAGAGGGTTATGCTGATAGAGTTCGATGAGGAAAGACGGGAGCATAAACACCGGCATGGACTGGTTGGGCCGAATGGCCTGTTTCTGTGCCGTATATCCTATGCAATCCTAGATCAGGCATGGGAGGATATAGTAATTATTGACATGTAAAACTGGGATTGTAGTCACAAGCAGAGAAGGGTCAGGGGGTTGAATAGGAATGGGGAAAATGAGAGAGGATGAAGATAATTCCCACTTGTTGCATCAGTAATAAGGGGGCATATAGTTAGGATTACAATCGATACAGCACCTTTACCTCGTAAAGCCTCCATGGTGCCTCACAGGACAAAAATTGACCAAATGAGATGTGGAGCAAGGTCCAAAAGCTTGGTCAAAGTGGTAGGTTTTAAGGAGCATCTTAAAGGAGGAGAGAGATTTAGGGACGGAATTCCAGAGTTAGGGCCCAGGCAGTTGAAGGCACGGCCACCGAAAGTGGAGTGATGGAAATGGGGAATACACAAGTGTCCAGAATTGGAGGAGTGCAGAGATCGCAGACATGTGTAAGACTGGGGGAGCCCATGGAGGGATTTGAAAACAAGGCTGAGAATTTTAACGTGGGTGTTTATGTAGGTCAACGAGCACAGGGGTGATGGGTGAACAGGACTTGGTTCGAGTTAGGATACGGCAGCAAAGTTTTGGAGCTCAAGTTTACGGAGGGTGGAAGATGAGAGGCCGAACATCAGGGCATTGGAATAATCAAGTCTGGAGGTAACAAAGTCATGGATGAGGGTTTCAGCAGCAGATGAGCTGAGGCTGGGGTGGAGATGGGCGATACTATGGACCACAGTTCTCTACATTTTTAGACAATTGGAGTTGTACAGAGTGATGTGGAAATCTGAGACCTTTTACTATACCAGACAAATTAATTCTACTGTATTCCCTTCGTACCTTGGTATCTCTGCTTTTGGTTCTCAGCTTATTGACCTGCGACTCTGCTATCTCAGCACGTTCCTCAGCATCGTCCAGCTCGTGCTGCAGTGTCCTGTACTTGGTTATACTTGTGCTGGCGTTTCCCTCCTGTGATAAAACCATAACGTTGTTACCTTGATAAACACAACTCTCCAACGTGTGAAACTTGCAGAAATGCCAATAAACTCACCGCCTCTTCAGCCTGTCGCTTGTAGCTCTTGACTTTCAGCTGCAGCTTATCGCTGAGGTCTTGCATACGAACGATGTTCTTCCTGTCCTCCTCAGCCTGGTCAAGGAATTGACAGCTTAATACCAGACCTGCAGTTTCACAGGTGAACTTTCAAAATCCTACATCCAATGATGGAGGCAGCTGGGGTCTTGGGGAGGGTCATGATCCCCTTCCTTTTGATGCCGCCTCAAAATGAAGAAAATTGTCACTTTCTGCAATGACTGCTGTGAAAGTGGCCCAAAACTTTACCTAATACAGGTCTTTAAAAATGATGGCGGGGTTTGATAGGGTAAACGTACAGACGATGTTTCCACTTGTGGACGAGGCCAGAACTAAGGGCCATAAATATAAGATGGTCACTAATAAATTCAAGAGGTAATTCAGAAGAAACTCCTTTACCAGAGAGTGGTGAGAATGTGGAACTCGCTGCCACGGGGGGGGGGGGGGGGGGGTGAGGTGAGGCGAATAGTATCGATGTATTTAGGGGGAAGCTGGATAAACACATGAGGGAGAAAGGACTAGAGGGATATGGTGAGATGCAGTAACCTTACTGCTACCAAATGACCTCCGCCGGACTTGCTGCCACGAGCCGTGTTTCTGTGTTGGAATGTCAATAGACTCGAGGTCAGGAATGACAAAGGTCAACAAGTATACTGGAACTATAGATGGGGACGGGCGAGTACTAATCCTTTGACAGGTTCCGAACAGTCACTGGGGAAGTGGTCAGAGAGATTAACCCGGCGGTGACCGGTTCCAGTGTTACAATGTGGAGCAATTCAGGCTCCTGCTCCAGGAAATGCAGCAAAGATTGCAATGGGCGGGTGAAGGATTCTGCAAAAGCCCCTTGGGCTCTGTACCTGGTAGGTCAGCTCCTTGATTTTCCGCTCGTACTTTCGCAGACCCTTCACAGAGTCCGCACTTTTCTTCTGTTCGGACTCCAGCTCAGACTCCAGCTCCCTCACCTGGAAAACAAAGGGGAATGGCTCATCCACATGGGGTTGGCTAAAATGCCCGTACCGCAATTCAGGACTTTTTGACTATTTTTCTAGGGAATGTATTTTAAAAAATATATTATAAAACTCTATTTTTAAAGAAAGCGAATTCTCAAGTTTTTTTTAAACAAGCAGAAAATGCTGGAAATACTCAACAAGTCAGGCAGCATCTGTGGAGAGACAGGCAGTTAAAGTTTCAGGTCGATGACACTTCATCAGAACTGGAAGAAGTTAGAGATGTAGCAGATATTAAGCAAGGGCAGGGAAAAGGTGGAGGGGAGGAATGAATAGCTGCCATTTTAAAACATTGAGGCAGTCTTTGTGCTCTGAAATTGTTGAACTCGATGTCGAGTCCAGGTGGCTGTAAAGCACCTCATCAAAAGCTTCAATGGAACAGTGTAAGAGGCAGAGGTCAGAGTGGGAGTGGAGCGGAGAATTAACGTGACAGGCGACCGGAAGCTCAGGGTCACGATTGCGGACTGAGCGTAAATGTTCCGCAAAGCGGTCACCCAATCGTCATTTGGTCTCTCCAATGTAGAGGAGACTGCACCGTGAGCAGCGAATACAGTATACTACATTGCAAGAAGTACAAGTAAATCGCTGTTTCAATTGGAAGGGGTGTTTGGGGCTCTGGGTGGGGGGAAGGGAGGGGGTAAACGGGCCGGTGTTGCATCTCCTGTACTTGCACAGGAGGGTGCTGTGGGAAGGGGAAGGAGTGATTGACAAATGGGCCAGAGTATCGCGGAGGGAGCGGTCCCTTCGGAATGCTGAAGGGATGGGAGGGGAAGATGTGTTTGGTGGGATCACACTGATCCGCTGAATGTGGAGGCTGGTGGGGTGGAAGGTGAGGACAAGGGGAACCTGTCGTGGTTCTGGGAGGGAGGGGAAAGGGTGAGAACAGAAGTGTGGGAAATGGAATAGACACGGTCGAGGGCCATGGCAACCATGGTAAAGGGGAATTCTCGGTTGAGGAAAACATCGAAGCACTAGTATGGAAGGTGGCATCGTCTGAACAGATGTGACAAAGATGGAGACACTGGGAGAATGGAAGCAAGGTGAGAGGAAGTATAGTCCAGATAGCTGTGGGAGTCAGTGGGCTTCGACTGGGAGGAGACACGCATCAACATCTGGGATCTTGCTCAGGCCAACATCGAAGCACTGACTACACTCGACCAGCTCCGTTAGGCAGGCCACATCATCTGCATGCCTGATACGAGACTCCCTAAGCAAGTGTTCTACTCGGAACACCTACATGGCAAGCGAGCCCCAGGTGGGCAGGGAAAATGCTTCAAGGACACCCTCAAAGCCTCCTTGATAAAGCGCAACATCCCCACTGACACCTGGGAGTCCCTGGCCCAGGACCGTCCAAAGTGGAGGAAGAGCATCCGGGAGGGCGTTGAGCACCTCGAGTCTCGTCACCGAGAGCATGCAGAAAGCAAGCGCAGGCAGCGGAAGGAGCGTGCGGCAAACCAGGCTCCCCACCCACCCCTTCCCTCAACGTCTGTCTGTCCCACCTGTGACAGGGACTGTAATTCCCGTATTGGACTGTTCAGCCACCTGAGAACTCACTTCCACTCTAAAAGCAAGTCTTCCTTGATTTAGAGGGACTGCCTATGATTATGATGATGAATGGATGTTTATCAATAGTCTATCCGCAGAAATGGAGACAGAAGTCGAGGAAGGGAAGAGTCGGAGATGGACCATGTGAAATTGAGGGAAGTGTGGAAATTGGAAGCAAAGTGAATGAAATTTTCCAGTTCAGGGCGAGAGCAGGAAATGGCACCGATAGTCATCAATGTATCGGAAAAATAGGTGAGGGAGGGGACCTTAGTAGGACTGGAACAAAGAATGTTCCACATATCCCACAAAAAGGCAGGCATAGCTAGGACCCATGCAGGTTTCCATAGCAACACCTTTATTGTGGAGGAAGTGAGTGGAGTCAAAGGAGAAGATGTTCAATGTGAGAACAAGTTCAGCCGGGCGGAGGAGGGTGGGTACTGGTCGGGCCTCTGTTCAAGATAGAAGTAGAGGGCCCTCAGACTGTTCTGGGGGGGGGGGATGGAGCTGTAGAGGGACTGGATGTTTAACAAAAGGATAGTTAGAGCCATCTTTATGTCGATTAAGTTGACCCAGTGATGTGGGGTACGGTGCCGTGTTCTTTATTATCAAGGATTGAACTGATGGGTGGTTTGTCACACCACCTTACAGTGAGTTAAAGCAGCTTAATACCCCTGGAGTTGGATCTGACTTTCTCTCGCCAAGTGTTTCCGAGGCCTGGTTTCGAGCGCTTGAAGAATGCATGCGTGAGGGACGCGAATACCTGTTTCAGGTAACGGGGGCGACGGCGCATCCTCGCTCCCATAGCTACACGTAGATACAATGCAAACTCAATCAACCCCAGATCAGGCTGCCTATGGGGGCAACTGAGAGCGAGAAAGATACTATGGCAGAAAGGAGTTCAAGGCTGAACGTTGCTTGCCCAATAAAAAGGCTCTCAGGACAAACTGTCCCTGCTTGCTCATGTCATCACCTCGATGAGCTGAATGTTTAAAACTTCTAAAAAGATTTATATTCGATGTAGTGGCAGGTCACTGGTGAGGGGGAGATGGGGGAGGGACTGGTGAGGGAGGGGAGGGGAGGGACTGGTGAGGGGAGGGGAGGGACTGGTGAGGGAGATGAGGGGGGGACTGGTGAGGGGGAGGGACGGGAGAGGGGAGGACTGGGGAGGGGAGAGGGACTGGTGAGGAAGGAGAGGGACTGCTGAGGGAGGGAAGGGGGGAGCTACTGGAGGGGAGGGGAGGGGAGGGGAGGGACTGGTGAGGGGAGGGGATGGGAGAGGAGGGGATGGGAGGGGAGGGAGAGGGGAGGACTGGGGAGGGGGGAGGGACTGGTGAGGAAGAAGAGGGACTGCTGAGGGAGGGGAGGGGGGAGGAGGGACTGGGGAGGGGAGGGAGGCTGGGCAACTTTCCCGACCCGGTGACAGTGTGTGAGAGAGTCACCGAGCAGGAAGCAGAGACGACGCTCAGTATCCTTTGCTGTGCGACAATTTGATGTCTGTCCCTGAACAAATATTTAACATTGAGAGTTGAAGAGGAAGATTGTTAATACAAAAGCAAAATACTGCGGATGCTGGAAGTCTAAAATAAAAACAGAAAATGCTGCAAACACTCAGCAGTTCAGGCAGGGTCTGTGGAGAAACAGTTAATCTTTCAGGCCGAGGGTCTTTCATTGTTAGCTCAGTTTCTCTCCACAGGTACTGCCTGACCTGACCAGCTTTGACTGTTGTTATTATAGGAAGATTGTTAAATTCTTTATTTTTTTTTGAAAGCTGGCAGGAGAAGGTAGAATCCCCCAGACCCTGGGAAACCTTGGACCTCCCCCCCCCCCCCCAAATGTATTGCTGTCTCCCGCCCACCAGGTGCTGATTCCTGCTGGGTTGCTGCGGGAGATTGGATCAGAACCTCTCTCCAGCAAGACTGGGTGAGCTGCACCCTTGGCCCTCAGTCCCGAGGCTCAACCGTCACCAGCCCACCTTACCCTTTGCCGATGTCACTCACTCTGCTCTCTAGTTTCTGGATCTGTTTCTTGCCTCCTTTCATTGCGATCTGTTCAGCTTCGTTCAGTCGCAGCTGCAGATCCTTCATTGTCTGCTCCAGGTTTTTCTTCATCCTCTCCAGGTGCGCACTGGTGTCTTGTTCTTTCTTCAGTTCCTCCGCCATCATTGCAGCCTGAAAACCATTAAAGCCCATCAACTGCTCGACTCAAAACTGACGATTTATACTCTGTCTATTCTGCTCGTGATCAAGAAGTAATGGAAGCTTGTAGGAAAGGTATGGCAATATTCATGGTCAATTTTAGTCTTCATATTGTTTGAACAAATCAAATTGGCCAGGGTAGCCTTGAGGAAGAGTTCATAGAGTGTATCTGGGATGGTTTCCTTGAACAGTACATTGCGGAACCAACCACAACCAGGGAGCAGGCTTTCTTAGATCTGGTCCTGTGTAATGAGACAGGATTAATAAATGATCTCGTAGTAAAGGATCCTCTAGGAAAGAGTGATCATAGCATGGTTCAATTTCAAATTCAGTTGGAGGGTGAGAAAGTTCAGTCTCAAACCAGTGTCATAAGAACATAATGCTGTACCTGCATACTAACTTGTGTTTCATACACAAGGACCCCCAGGTCCCCCTGTACTGCAGCATTTTGTAATTTCTCTCCATTTAAATTATAATATTTTTTTTACTTTTTCTGCCAAAGTAGATAACTTTACTTTCCCACATTATACTCCATCTACCAAATGTTTGCCCACTCACCTAGCCTGTCTATATCCCTTTGCAGATTCTTTGTGTCCTCCTCACAATTTGCTTTCCAACCCATCTTTGTATCATCAGCAAACTTGGCTACATTACACTCGGTCCCTTCATCCAAGTCATTAATATAGATTGTAAATAGTTGAGGCCCCAGCACTGATCCCTGCGGCACCCCACTAGTTACCATTTGCCAACCGGAAAATGACCCATTTATCCCGACTCAATGTTTTCTGTTAGTTAGCCAACCCTCTATCCATGCTAAAATATTACCCCCAACCCCGTGAGCTCTTATTGTGCACAATAACCTTTTATGTGGCACCTTATTGAACGGCTGCCACGTTTCCCACATTACAACAGTGGCTACACTCAAAAGTACTTCATTGGCTGTAAAGTGCTTTGAGACATCTGGTGGTCGTGAAAGGCGCTATAGAAATGCAAGCCTGTCTGTCTGTGTTAGAACTATACTCATTGGAGTTAAGAAAGAGGTGATCTTATCAAAACATAAAAGATACTGAGGGCGCTCAACAAGGTAGATGCAGAGAGGATGTTTCCACTCGTAAGGGAATCTAGAACTAGGGGCATAGTTTAAGAATAAGGGGTCGCCCATTTAGAACTGAGATGAGGAGGAATTTCTTCTCTGAGGTTCGTAAATCTCTGCCCCAGAGAGCTGTGGAGGCTGGGTCTTTGAATATATTTAAGGCGGAGATAGACAGATTTCTGAGCGATAAGGGAGTGAAGGGTTATGGGAAGCGGGCAGGGAAGTGAAGTTCAGTCCATGATCAGATCAGCCATGATCTTACTGAATGGCGGAGCAGGCTCGAGGGGCCAAATGGCCTACTCCTGTTCCTATTTCTGATGTTCTTGTGTTAATAATACTTTGAAAATTGGAGTTCTCTGACGCTTTGGTTGGTTTGTGCAGTGAATGTCCAGAGTAACGGTCGATTTAAGCTGATTGCAATCTCCCCTGGACCCCGATCACTCGGGTTAGGACAGTCGTGTGGGGGAGAGAATCCAACACCATGAGAACCGGAAACTGGAGGGCAGCACCTTCCGTGGAGGTTACCCCTGCGCCTCGCTGTGCACTTCTGCCCCCCCCAACACATATATATATAAATCAGCCCAGAGGGCGACAGTTCAAATCCCATTCGGGCAAAGTGTGAAACTGAATCCAACAAATGTGGTCAGTCATGGGCTGCACCAGAGCTGCTGGATTGTAAAATCGGAAGTGGCTCCATTTCACTCTCATTCCCTGTTGAAGTGCGCAATCACCGACTTGTTCAATGACTGGAAACAGGCAGGTGTGGAGAGGGCATCAAAGCGGGCCAGTGAGCGAGGTGTTGGCAATACACCGTGCTGCATTTCTCAGCTCGACACTTACATCGGTTATTGCTTTCTTTGCTTTCTCCTCTGCATTCCGACATTCCTGTACTGCTTCCTCCACCTCGGTGCTCAGGTAATTAATGTCGCTCTCCAGCTTCTTTTTCTGGTTAATGAGACCTGTATTCTGAAGATGTGCAAAAGAGAAGATTACTGTTTCCCTCCTCTTGGCCTTAGCACCAGCGCCCCAATGTACAACCTGGCGCACCCTACCTGTGCAAGCAGCAGGTTGACGCGCTCTGTTGCCTCCAGTAATTCCTGCTCGGCCAGCTTCCTGCCTCTCTCCGACTGCTCGAGGCCAGCACGGAGCTCCTCAACCTCCGCCATCAACAGGTTGCTGTGACGCTCCACCGCTGCAATTTGCTCCTTGTAATCATCATTCTGTCGAATCGTTTCATCAAGTTCCAGTTGGATGTCCTACGAGAAACACACGTTGTTACTGCCGCTGATATTCAAGGTTCCTGGATCGAGCGGACTGAAGCTTACACACGTGTTCACATTCAAACAGTGTCTGCACTGTACACAAGCATTTCTCGCTCATTAAAAGCAATTATACAAGATTGAAAGGTGTGTGTCTCGATCCGGATCTCGTCCTGCCCCACGCTCGCCCTCTGCCCCTGCCCCCAGCCCGACCTCTGCCCCACGCTCGTCCTCTGCCCCTGCCCCCAGCCCGACCCCTGCCCTATGCTCACCCCTGCCCCACGCTCAACCCTGCTCGACCCCTGCCCCCTGCCCCACGCTCAACCCTGCCCGATCTCTGCCCCCTGCCCGACCCCTGCCCCACGCTCAACCCTGCCCAACCTCTGCCCCCTGACCTTGATGTGTGTCTGGAGGTTCCGCAGCAGTTTCAGGGCGTCGGTCGCCTGTCGATTGGCGTGATTCAACTGCATTTCCATCTCGTTCAGGTCGCCCTCCATCTTCTTCTTCAACCTAATTGCTTCATTTCTGGCCTTTGCCTCGCTGTCCAGTGCTGACTGCATCTGGTCCAGGTTTCTCTGGTGGTTACGCCTGAAATCAGCGTGGCAGATTTATAATAAATAAACTTTTCTTTGACGTGAGAGGTGATATAAATAAAATATCCATTTTCTGTTTGAAGTGCACTGCCTTTGTTATGGAGCAAATGCAGTGCCGACTGTGTGTGGGAGACAACAACATCACGTGGCATCACAGGTGGTGTTGGCCGAATGTGACCGACCACTGGTCCTGATCCACCCTGCCATGGGATCTTGCTGCCTTCCTTGATATCTGTCGTTGGATGCGAGACACGAGGTCACAATTATTGCCCTTCTCTAGTTGCCTTGTAACAATTGTTTTTACAGCTGATTGCCTGCCCCCTGAACTGGGCCAGTAAGGCAGTGTTAACCACAGTAATGGGCCTGGAGTCACATGTGAGCCAGGCAGGAGTGGGAAAGGAGTCACGTGTGGGCCGGGTAGGAGTGGTAGGTTTTTTTTCCCTGAAGGCTATTATTGACTTGGTTGTATTTCTAAGGCTTCTGGTGCCAAAAATGACCGGATTTATTGAATTGAATTTTTCCTGGATGTCCTGATGTGATGCTCGTAAAGATATTCTTCCAGTTCACCTGGACAAAGAACTGCAACAATTTCAGATAACAGGACAAACACCACATCGTTACTGAGCAATCATAATTAACACTTTGTACATCCCATAATACCTTGATCTGTAGATTAGCCAGAATGCAAAAATCCATCTCCGAGATAATCGGGTCAGAGTGTGTCTGTAGACAGTTGGATTGTCTTGGACTTTATTAAGGAACGGCACTGCTTCCAGCTCTCAAATTATTTCAAGAATACATTAGTACATGATTGAAAATAGACAGTGTGGAGAATCCAGAAATCTTCCCAATTCGATGAAGGATGTAATCTGTGCTTTCATCTAAGCAAATAACGTGATGAGGAACAGTTAAGAAAGTTAGCTCTGGTTTCTTGTGGACAGGACATACGTGGACAATTGTCAGGTTGATGCCAATGAGGCAGCTGCACTGGGGAAGCGACTATCTCTGGTACACTGATAGTCCACACTACAGCTGGGATCTTGTCTTGGCCCATGACCTTTACTGTGTTCAGTGCACTCAGCTGTTTTTGATATCGTGTGGAGTGACCAGAAATAGCTGGACACTGGGATCTCTGATGTTGGGACCTCAGAAGCAGGAGGCAAAATTGGATCATCCACTCACCACTCCTGGCTGAAGATGTTTGCAAACTCTTTAACTTGCTCTTCCACTGGGCTCCATCATGGTGAGGATTGAAATATTCTTGGAGACGCTCCAGGTTACTTGCTGGATTGTCCACCATCATTGTTTGAAATAAAGGAGACTCTTGAATTGGTACAATAGATGTTTTCAAGATTTTGTAGCTAATTGTTGATTATGGCAAAGAGTTCAGATCCCAGGGGCCAAAAGCTAGTTAGGGACTTGGGACTAAGGAGGGGTGTTGGGGGAGCTCAGCTCAGGGAGTGAGTGTGGAGGGGTAACTGGTTCTGGAGAGAGAGGATTGCAGGTAAGTCAGGTGATTGCTGAGATGGGCAAATGTCACTGTTTCCTGTTAACATTTCTTAGCTTTTGACTGTTTGACCAATTTGCTTTTACCCTTAGAGTGCCAGAAGGTGAATAATAATATAGTAACAAAACCTTTCAGCTCACCGTAGGTTTTCAATTTCCTCATCCTTTTCTGCCAGTTTTCGTTCAATCTCAGCTTTGATCTGTACGAGTTCGAGTTGGATCCTCAGAGTTTTACTTTCCTCGTGCTCAAGGGCACCCTGGGAAAAAAATAAAAGCCTGTCAATCAAGGTTTCTATGTAACAAGCTCTGGTTAGTCATGGCCCAGCTCACTGGTACTGAGGCACAAGCTCACGCTAGGTCCCTGGGTATCAAACTAAAGTGTTTGGAACATGGGAGTTTTCACTTGGATTGTCAGACAGTAAGTTGATTTAAATTAAATTAAATTTCGACTGCACTAAGTGATTTGCGAACAGTTGAAGTTCTTGCTGTTCTTGAGTTTTCAAATTGAGCTTCCTCAAAATTGAACAAGTTTAGGGAGAGGAGAAACTTTCAGAGCATGAAAACGGCAAATGTATTTAAAAAAGGAGGCAGACAAAAAGCAGGAAATTATAGACCAGTTAGCCTAACATCTGTCGTTGGGAAAATGCTGGAGTCCATTATTAAGGACGCAGTAGCAGGACATTTGGAAAAGCATGATTCAATCAAGCAGAGTCAACATGGATTTATGAAAGGGAAATCATGTTTGACAAACTTGCTGGAGTTCTTTGAGGATGTAACGAGCAGGGTGGATAAGGGGGAACCAGTGGATGTGGTGTATTTGGATTTCCAGAGGGCATTCGATAAGGTGCCACATTTGAGGTTACTGCACAAGATAAAAGTTCACGGGGTTGGGGGTAATATATTAACATGGATAGAGGATTGGCTAACTAACAGAAAACAGAGAGTTGGGATAAATGGGTCATTTTCCAGTTGGCAAACAGTAACTAGTGGGGTACTGCAGGGATCAGTGCTGGGACCCCAACTATTCACAATCTATATTAATGACTTGGATGAAGGGACCGAGTGTAATGTAGCTAAGTTTGCTGATGATACAAAGATGGGTGGGAAAGTAAATTGTGAGGAGGACACAAAAATCTGCAAACGATACAGACAGGCTAAATGAGTGGGCAAAAATTTGGGAGATGTAGTATAATGTGGGAAAATGTGAGGGTATCCACTTTGGCAGAAATAATAGAAAAGCAAATTATAATTTAAGTGGAGAAAAATTGCAAAGTGCCACAGTACAGAGGGACCTGGGGGTCCTTGTGCATGAAATACAAAAGGTTAGTATGCAGGTACAGCAAGTAATCAGAAAGGCCAATGGAATGTTGGCCTTTATTGTAAGGGGGATAGAGTATAAAAGCAGAGAAGTCCTGCTACAACTGTACAGGGTATTGGTGAGGCCACACCTAGAATACTGCATACAGTTTTGGTCTCCGTATTTAAGGAAGGATATACTTGCATTGGAGGCTGTTCAGAGAAGGTTCACTAGGTTGATTCCAGAGATGAGGGGGTTGACTTATGAAGATAGGTTGAGTAGGTTGTACCTCTACTCATTGGAGTTCAGAAGAATGAGAGGTGATCTTATTGAAACATAAGATAATGAGGGGGCTCGACAAGGTGGATGCAGAGAGGATATTTCCACTCATAGGGGAAACTAAAACTAGGGGACATAGTTTTAAATGGGCGGCCCCTTATTCTGAGACTGAGATGAGGAAAAATTTCTTCTCTGAGGGTTGTAAATCTATGAAATTCTCTGCCCCAGAGAGCTGTGGAGGCTGGGTCACTGAATATATTTAAGACGGAGTTAAACAGATTTTTGAGCGACAAGGGAGTAAAGGGTTATGGGGAGCAGGCAGGGAAGTGGAGCTGAGTCCATGATCAGATCAGCCATGATCTTATTGAATGACGGAGCAGACTCGAGGGGCCGAATGGTCTCCTATTCCTATTTCTTATGAAATTCAAACTTTCACACCAGCAGAGAGCAGAAGCACCCTGGAAACAGTTTTAGAGCAAGTGTCAGTGATGGGCACTTAGTGTAGGTCACGATTTCCTTTTGGTGGGTGACCTACACTGAGTACACACAGAAACAGGCCATTCGGCCCCCCGCTCCGTGCCGATGTTTATTCTCCACACCAGCCCCCTCCCACCCCTCCATCTCACTCTATCACCATATCCCTTTCTCCCCCATGTGTTTATCCAGCTTCCCCCTAAATGCATCGATACTATTTGCCTCAACCCCTCCCTGTTACAGCGAGTTCCACAATCTCATCACTCTCTGGGTAAAGAAGTTTCTCCTGAATTCTCCATTGGATTTATTAGCGACTGTCTTATATTGATGGCCCCCTAGTTCTGGTCTCCTCCAGAAGTGGAAACATCTTGTCTACATCGACCCAATTGAAACCTTTTATAATTTTGAAGTCATTGATTAGGTCACCCCTCAGCCTTTTCGAGAAAAGAGCAGATAATGTGATGGGAATAGAACAGCTCCATTTAAAGACATTCTTTAAGATGATGGCCCAGCGAGAAAGTTAGGGAAGAACTGGTGGAGTGCAGACTCACGTCTGAGATCCTGCAGATTATGGATTGTGATCCTGACTGTGGCTGGGTTGTGGAGGTTGAGACAAGTGTAACCGATTTCACAGCTTCACCAAATCCAGAGTAATGTCAATTTAAATTGGCTTTGTAATTTTACAAAAGTGTAAGATAGATCATAATGAGCAGTTCCGGAATCTGAAGCTCAGACCCATCCCATAAACCACAACATCAACTACTTCTACAGGGCAGTCCCTAGTGACGAGGGTGATGCTCTTCATACCAAAAAAAGATGTGCTCACAGGTGTTTCAATGACTTTCAAAGGGCAGAAGATGCCTGTAGGTGGATTTGTTTAACGTGGGGTGGCCGTTGCACACCAGCCACCACACGGGCTTGACAGAGCGAGGTCTTGGTCCAGTGGCAAGGACGACTGGAGACCTGCTGTGCTGGCCGACACCACCGCTGCCCAATCAACAAGCAGCTTGTAATAAATTGGCCACTGTCACATGGTGGTGCTTTACACAATTACACACTCAATACGACTAGCTTCGGTTTCTCACAACTCATCCATGCAGTTATTTTCTCCATGTTGCTCCCAATCTGTCTAGCAGATTCGGGGCTCGGGTGAAGGCGAACAATGTTTCCCGTCACAATTACTCTCCAGCTCTGGCTGGAATCCTGGATGACCCACCTCTGCCTCGGCCAATGCACTCTGCACCTCGCTCTTCTCCTGCTCCAGGCTCTTTTTCATTTTCTCCAGCTCGTGAATGCTCTTGCTGCTTTCGCTGATCTGGTCAGTCAGGTCTGTGATCTCATCTGTCATCACATAAAACACAATCTGAGATTCCAATAAACAGTAATTTAAGCTCCCATGATGCCCCAAGGAATGGCTCTCTTGTTCAGTTCAAATGTCGTGGGTTCGAGACCCACTCGTGACCCGAGCCTGTAATTGAGCCCAACCCTCCCAGTCACACCACTGACAGAGTGCAGCACTATCAGAGGAGCAGTACTGAGGGAGAGTGGAGGTCTCCAGTTAACAACCAGTTCTTTATTTTTGCTGCTGTTGCTTGAGGGAGGAATGTTGGTTTCGACACAGCAGCGATCCCTCAGTACTGACCCTCCGACAGTGCGGCGCTCCCTCAGTACTGCCCTCCGACAGTGCAGCGCTCCCTCGGTACTGCCCCTCCAACAGTGCAGCGCTCCCTCAGTACTGCCCCTCCAACAGTGCAGCACTCCTTCAGTACTGCCCCTCCGACAGTGCAGCACTCCCTCACTACTGGTCCTCCCACATTGCGGCCCCACTGGAAACATTCTTCCAGTCACAAAAACACCAATAAACCATTACCCTTTGCTCCTGCCTCCGAGCCAATTTTCGATCCAACTTGTCACTTTGCCCTGGATCCCATGGGGCTGTTACTTCCATGACCAGTGGGTCATTAGTGGGGGGGGGGGGCGTGGCGGGTTCAGGTGAGCAGAAACCTAAAAGCTCAAAGGTGGGCGTAGTCTATAGGCCCCCTAACAGTAGCAACTCTGTTGGTCGGAGCATAAACCAGGAAATAGTGGGGGCTTGTAAAAAGGGAACAGCAATAATCATGGGTGATTTTAACCTCCATATTGATTGGACAAATCAAATTGGTCAGGGTAGCCTTGAGGAAGAGTGTATCATAGAGTGTATCAGGGACGGGTTCCTTGAGCAGTATGTAACGGAACCAACCAGGGG
Organism: Pristiophorus japonicus; assembly: GCF_044704955.1. NCBI lineage: Eukaryota > Metazoa > Chordata > Chondrichthyes > Pristiophoridae > Pristiophorus > Pristiophorus japonicus. Next base: position 207,124,437 of record NC_091988.1, on the reverse strand, counting down.
GCAGGCTATCTTAGATCTGGTCCTGTGTGTAATGAGACAGGATTAATAAACAATCTCCTAGTAAAGGATCCCCTCGGAATGAGTGACCATAGCATGGTTGAATTTCAAATTCAGATGGAGGGTGAGAAAGTTGGATCTCAAACCAGCGTACTAAGCTTAAATAAAGGTGACTATGAATGTATGAGGGCAGAGTTGGCCAAATTGTAGGATGATTGATGAACAGTGGTGTACATTAAAGGAGATATTTCATAACTTTCAAGAAAAATATATTCTAGTGAGGAGGAAAGGGTGTAAAAGAAAAGATAGCCATCTGTGGCTAACTAAAGAAATAAAGGACGGTATCCAATTAAAAACAAGGGCAGACAAAGTGGCCAAAACTAGTGGGAGGACAGAAGACTGGGAAGCTTTTAGAAGCCAGCAAAGAATGACTAAATAAAATTATTAAGAAAATGATTAAGAAAGGGAAGATAGACTATGAAAGTAAACTAGCACAAAATATAAAAAGATAGCAAGAGTTTCTACAGGTATATAAAAAGGAAAAGAGTGGCTAAAGTAAATGTTGGTCCCTTAGAGGATGAGACCGGGGAATTAGTGATGGGGAACATGGAGATGGCAGAAACTCTGAACAAATATTTTGTATCAGTCTTTACGGTAGAGGACACTAACAATATCCCAACAGTGGATAGTCAAGGAGCTATAGGTGGGGGGAGGAACTTAACACAATCACAATCACTAAAGAGGTGGTACTCAGTAAGATAATGGGACTAAAGGCAGATAAATCCCCTGGACCTGATGGCTTGCATCCTGGGGTCTTAAGAGAAGTAGCGGCAGGGATAGTGGATGCATTGGTTGTAATTTACCAAAATTCCCTGGATTCTGGGGAGGTCCCAGCAGATTGGAAAACTGCAAATATAACGTCCCTATTTAAAAAAGGAGGCAGACAAAAAGCAGGAAACTATAGACCAGTTAGCCTAACATCTGTGGTTGGGAAAATGTTGGAGTCCATTATTAAAGAAGCAGTAGCAGGACATTTGGAAAAGCAAAATTTGGTCAGGCAGAGTTAGCATGGATTTATGAAGGGGAAGTCATGTTTGACAAATTTGTTGGAATTCTTTGAGGATGTAATGAACAGGGTGGATAAAGGGGAACCAACGGATGTGTATTTGGACTTCCAGAAGGCATTTGACAAGGTGCCACATAAAAGGTTACTGCACAAGATAAAAGTTCATGGGGTTGGGGGTACTATATTAGCATGGATAGAGGATTGGCTAACTAACAGAAAAACAGAGAGTCGGGATAAATGGTTCATTCTCAGGTTGGCAATCTGTAACTAGTGGGGTGCTGCAGGGATCAGTGCTGGGACCTCAACTATTTACAATCTATATTAACGACTTGGATGAAAGGACCATTGAAACATAGAAAATAGGTGCAGGAGTAGGCCATTCGGCCCTTTGAGCCTGCACCATCATTCAATAAGATCATGGCTGATCATTCAACCTCAGTAACCCTTTCCTGCTTTCTCTCCATACCCCTTGATCCCTTTAGCTATAAGGGCCATATCCAACTCCTTTTTGAATATATCTAACGAACTGGCCTCAACAACTTTCTGCGGTAGAGAATTCCACAGGTTCACAACTCTCTGAGTGAAGAAGTTTCTCCTCATCTCGGTCCTAAATGGCTTACCCCTTATCCTTAGACTGTGACCTCTGGTTCTGGATTTCCCCAACATCGGGAACATTATTTCTGCCTCTAACCTGTCCAATCTCATCAGAATTTTGTATGTTTCTATGAGATTCCCTCTCATTCTTCTAAACTCCAGTGGATATAGGCCCAGTCGATCCAGTCTCTCCTCATATGTCAGTCATGCCATCCCGGGAATCAGTCTGGTGAACCTTCGCTGCACTCCCTCAATAGCAAGAACGCCTTCCTCAGATTAGGAGACTAAAACTGTACACAATATTCCACGTGTGGCCTCACTAAGGCCCTGTACAACTGCAGTAAGACCTCCCTGCTCCTATACTCAAATCCCCTCGCTAGGAAGGCCAACGTGCCATTTGCTTTCTTCACCGCCTGCTGTACCTGCTTGCCAACTTTCAATGACTGATGTACCATGACACCCAGGTCTCGTTGCACCTCCCCTTTTCCTAATCTGTCACCATTCAGATAATATTCTGCCTTCCTCTTTTTGCCACCAAAGTGGATAACCTCACATTTATCCACATTATACTGCATCTGCCATGCATTTGCCTACTCATCTAACCTGTCCAAGTCATCCTGCAGCCTCTTAGCATCCTCCTCACAGCTCACACCACCACCCAGCTTAGTGTCATCTGCAAACTTGGAGATATTACATTCAATTCCTTCATCTAAATCAGTAATGTATATTGTAAATAGCTGGGGTCCCAGCACCGAGCCCTGCGGTACCCCACTAGTCACTGCCTGCCATTCTGAAAAGGACCCATTTATTCCGACTCTCTGCTTCCTGTCTGCCAACCAGTTCTCTATCCATGTCAATGCATTACCCCCAATACCATGTGCTTTAATTTTGCACACTAATCTTTTGTGTGGGACCTTGTCAAAAGCCTTTTGAAAGTCCAAATACAGCACATCCATTGGTTCTCCCTTGTCTACTCTACTAGTTACATCCTCAAAAAATTCTAGAAGATTTGTCAAGCATGATTTCCCTTTCATAAATCCATGCTGACTTGGACCGATCCTGTCACTGCTTTCCAAATGCTCTGCTATTTCATCTTTAATAACTGATTCCAACATTTTTCCCACTACTGATGTCAGGCTAACCAGTCTATAATTACCCGTTTCTCTCTCCTTCCTTTTTTTTTAAAAAGTGGTGTTACATTAGCTACCCTCCAGTCCATCGGGACTAATCCAGAGTCAATAGAATGTTGGAAAATGATCACCAATGCATCCACTATTTCTAGGGCCACTTCCTTAAGTACTCTGGGATGCAGCCCATCAGGTGTAACGTAGCCAAGTTTGCTGACGATAAAAAGATGGGAGGAAAAGCAAAGTGTGAGGAGGACACAAAAAACCTGCAAAAGGACATAGACAGGCTAAGTGAGCGGGCAAATATTTGGCAAACGGAGTATAATGTTGCAAAGTGTGAGGTCATGCACTTTGGCAGAAAAAAATCAAAGAGCAAGTTATTATTCAAATGGAGAAAAATTGCAAAGTGCTGCAGTACAGCAGGACCTGGGGGTCCTGGTGCATAAAACACAAAAGGTTAGTATGCAGGTACAGCAAGTGATCAGGAAGGCCAATGGAATCTTGGCCTTTATTGCAAAGGGGGTGGAATATAAAAGCAGGGAAGTCTTGCTACAGTTATACAGGGTATTGGTGAGGCCAAACCTGGAATACTGCGTACAGTTTTGGTTTCCATATTTAAGAAAGGATATACTTGCTTTGGAGGCTGTTCAGGGAAGGTTCATTAGGTTGATTTCGGAGATGAGGGAGTTGACATGAAGAAAGGTTTAGTAGGTTGGGCCTCTACACATTGGAATTCAGAAGAATGAGAGGTGATCTTATCGAAACGTATAAGATTATGAGGGGGCTTGACAAGATGGATGCAGAGAGGATGTTTCCACTGATAGGGGAGACTAGAACTAGAGGGCATAATCTTAGAATAAGGGGCCGCCCATTTAAAACAGAGATGAGGAGAAATTTCTTCTCTGAGGGTTGTGGATCTGTGGAATTCGCTGCCTCAGAGAGCTGTGGAAGCTGGGACATTGAATAAATTTAAGACAGAGATAGACAGTTTCTTAACCGATAAGGGAATAAGGAGTTATGGGGAACAGGCAGGGAATTGGACCTGAGTCCATGATTGGATCAGCCATGCTCGTATTAAATGGCGGAGCAGGCTCGAGGGGCCGTATGACCGACTCCTGCTACTATTTCTTATGTCCTGATGACCAGTCTGCCATGTGGGACCTTATCACAAGCCTTGCTAAAATCCATATACACTACATCAAACGCACTACCCTCATCGACCCTCCTGGTTACCTCCTCGAAAAATTCAATCAAGTTAGTTAGACACGACCTTCCCTTGACAAATCCATGCTGACTGTCCTTGATTAGTCCATGCCTTTCCAAATGAAGATTTATCCTGTGTCTCAGGATTTTTTCCAATAATTTTCCCACTGCCGAGGTTAGGCTGACTGGCCTGTAATTACTCGGTCTATCCCTTTCTCCCTTTTTAAACAAAGGTACAACACTCGCAGTCCTTCAGTCCTCCATCACCACACCTGTAGCCAGTGAGAATTGGAAAATGATGATCAGAGCCTCTGCTATTTCCTCTTTTGCTTCTCTTAACAGTCTGGGTTGCATTTCATCCGGGCCTGGTATTTATTCTCTTTCCAAGCTGCTAAGCCCCATAATACTTCCTCTCTCACTATGTTTATCTCGTCTAATATTTCACATTCCTCCTCCCTCATTGCAAAGTCTGCATTGCCCCTCTCTGTTGTGAAAACGGATGCAAAGTATTCATTAACAATTCTACCCACAGATTTCCTTTATGGTCTATAATAGGCCCCACTCTTTCTCTAGTTATCCTCTTGCTCTCAATGTATTTATAAAACATCTTTGTGTTTTCCCTGATTTTACTTGCCAACATTCTTTCATGTGCTCTTTGATTTCCTGATATCTTTTTTAATTCCACCCTTGCACCACTTCTACTCCGAGAGTTTCTGCAGTGTTGAGTTCTCGGTATCTGTCAGAAGCTTCCTTTTTTTCTTTATCTCCCCCTGTATGTCCCTTGACATCCAGGGGGCTCTCGATTTGTTAGCCCCACAGTTTTTTTTTAAAGGGAACATATTTGCTCTGTACCCTCCGGATCTCCTTGAATACCTCCCACTGCTCTGACACTGATTTACCAACAAGTAGCTGTTTCCAGTCCACTTTGGCCAAATCCCATCTCAGCTCAGCAAAATTGCCTTTACCTCAATTGAGAACTTTTATTCCTGGTCAACGTTTGTCCTTTTCCAATAACTACCCTAAATCTTACTGAATTATGATCACTGGCACCAAAATGCTCTCCCATTGATACCCCTTCCACCTGCCGCGCTTCATTCTCCAAAACCAATTCCAGAACCACCCCCTCCCTTTATTTTTTTTTTTTTAGTTGTCCTTTGCTGGTTTCTACAAATTTCCCAATCCTCTGGCCTTTCACTATTCTTTGCAACATTGTATGCCGTTGTTTTCAATTTGATACCATCCTTTACTTCCATAGTTAGCCACGGATGGTTCATCCTTCTCTTAAGAGTCTTTCTTTCTCACTGGAATATATCTTTGCAGAGAGTTGTGAAATATCTCCTTAAATGTTTGCCATTGCTTTTCTACCGTCTTACCCTTTAATCTATTTTCCCAGTCCATTCTAGCCAGCTCCACCTTCATACCTTTGTAATTGCCTTTATTTAAGTTCAGAACACTAGTTAGAGAGCTGGGTTTCACATCCTCAAACTGAATTTGGAATTCTACCATGCTAAGAGGCTGCAGGGTGACTTGGACAGGTAGGTGAGTGGGCAAATGCATGGCAGATGCAGTATAATGTGGATAAATGTGAGGTTATCCACTTTGGTGGCAAAAAGAGGAAGGCAGAATATTATCTGACTGGTGACAGATTAGGAAAAGGGGAGGTGCAATGAGACCTGGGTGTCATGGTATATCAGTCATTGAAAGTTGGCATGCGGGTACAGCAGGCGGTGAAGAAGGCAAATGGTATGTTGGCCTTCATAGCTAGGGGATGTGAGTATAGGAGCAGGGAGGTCTTACTGCAGTTGTACAAGGCCTTAGTGACGCCTCACCTGGAATATTGTTTACAGTTTTGGTCTCCTAATCTGAGGAAGGACGTTCTTGCTATTGAGGGAGTGCAGCGAAGGTTCACCAGACTGATTCCCGGGATGGCAGGACTGACATATGAAGAAAGACTGGATCGACTGGGCCTGTATTCACTGGAATTTAGAAGAATGAGAGGGGATCTCATAGAAACATATAAAATTCTGACGGGACTGGACAGGTTAGATGCAGGAAGAATGTTCCCTATGTTAGGGAAGTCCAGAACCAGGGGTCACAGTCTAAGGATAAGGGGTAAACCATTTAGGACCGAGATGAGGAGAAACTTCTTCACTCAGAGAATTGTGAACCTGTGGAATTCTCTACCGCAGAAAGTTGATGATGCCAGTTCGTTAGATATATTCAAAAGGGAGTTAGATGTGGCCCTTACGGCTAAAGGGATCAAGGGGTATGGAGAGAAAGCAGGAAAGGGGTACTAAAGTCGCATGATCAGCCATGATCTTATTGAATGGTGGAGCAGGCTCGAAGGGCCGAATGGCCTACTCCTGCACCTATTTTCTATGTTTCCATGATCACTCTTCCCTTGAGGATCCTTTACTATTAGATCATTAATTAATCAGTAGTTTAACAATAGTGAGTTTATATTCAACAATCTATTTAAAAATATTATGCGTTCACACTTCTTGTCTATGGAACATTACTCCGTTGTCACACTTCTGTCATCATTTTGTGTCAATTTTCCCATATCCACATTAAAATGGAGAATCCTATGTAAACTTGGCACACTGTAATTACACCCTCCCATCACTAGGGCTGTAGAACCTAGAGGAAATCCTCTGCTCCAACCCACCTCTAACCCACTTCACCCAAAGACTCCACTTGCTTTTGACCTCCACATACCCATTGCTACAGGAGATCACCGAGTACAGTAATATCATTGGTACGTCTGAGCTACAGAAGGTGTATCCCAGGCCAAGGCCGGTGATATTGGGGGTAATGTACTGACGTGGATAGAGAACTGGTTGACAGACAGGAAGCAGAGAGTCGGAATAAATGGGTCCTTTTCAGAATGGCAGGCAGTGACTATTGGGATGCTGCAGGGTTCAGTGCTGGGACCCCAGCTATTTACAATATACATCAATGATTTAGATGAAGGAATTGAATGTAATATCTCCAAGTTTGCAGATGACACTAAGCTGGGCGGTGGTGTGAGCTGTGAGGAGGATGCTAAGAGGCTGCAGGGTGACTTGGACAGGTTAGGTGAGTGGGCAAATGCATGGCAGATGCAGTATAATGTGGATAAATGTGAGGTTATCCACTTTGGCGGCAAAAGGATTTGAGTATAGGAGCAGTGAGGTCTTACTGCAGTTGTGCAGGGCCTTGGTGATACACCTGGAATATTGTGTTTCAGTTTTGGTCTCCTAATCTGAGGAAGGATGTTCTTGCTATTGAGGGAGTGCAGCGAAGGTTCACCAGATTGATTCCCGGGATGGCAGGACTGACATATGAGGAGAGACTGGATTAACTGGGCTTGTATGCATTGGAGTTTAGGAGAATGAGAGGGGCTCTCATAGAAACATATAAAATTCTGATGGGACTGGACAGGTTAGAGGCAGGAAGAATGTTTCCGTTGCTGGGGCGTTCCAGAACCAGGGGACATAGTCTAAGAATAAGGGGTAAGCCATTTAGGACCGAGATGAGGAGAAACTTCTTCACTCAGAGAGTTGTTACCCTGTGGAATTCCCTGCCGCAGAGAGTTGTTGAAGGCAGTTCGTTAGATATATTCAAAAGGGAGTTAGATATGGCCCTGACGGCCAAAGGGATCAAGGGGTATGGAGAGAAAGCAGGAAAGGGGTACTGAGGTTGAATGATCAGCCATGATCTACTGAATGGCGGTGCAGGCTCGAAGGGCCGAATGGCCTACTCCTGCACCTATTTTCTACGTTTCTAATATACCTTGAAGGTTCTTGTTCTCTCGTTTGAGGGTCTCCAGGTGGTCCAGTGACTCCTCGTAGGCATTCTTCAGTTTAAAGAGCTCAGTGCTCAGGCTACGGGCCTCCTTCTGTGAGGCCTCTAGCTCAGCCTGAGACTCCTCGAACTTCTGCTTCCAGTCAGAGATCGTCTTGTCGAAGTTGCGTTGCTTCTTGTCAAATGCAATAGCTGCTGAATTTGCTCTCTCCAGGTCGATCGTCAAATCCTCGATTTCTGTCTGCAGACGATGCTTGGTCTTGTCCAGCGAGGAGCACTTGGCGTTTACCGCTTCCACCGCCTCCTCTGCTTCTTGGAGACGGATAGCCAACTTCTTCCTATAATCAGGAATCGGGTGAATCAGGTTAATTCCTGACGCTTATTAAGGGGATGAGTTATTCACTTCAAGCATCCAGTATCCTGTCAAACACTCCCAGGGCACAGATTAGATATAGAGTAAAGCTCCCTCTACACTGTCCCATCAAACACTCCCAGGGCAGGTACAGGGGGTTAGATACAGAGTAAAGCTCCCTCTACATTGTCCCATCAAACACTCCCAGGGCAGGTACAGGGGGTTAGATACAGAGTAAAGCTCCCTCTACACTGTCCCGTCAAACACTCCCAGGGCAGGTACAGCACGGGGTTAGATACAGAGTAAAGCTCCCTCTACACTGTCCCATCAAACACTCCCAGGGCAGGTACAGCACGGGGTTAGATACAGAGTAAAGCTCCCTCTACACTGTCCCATCAAACACTCCCAGGGCAGGTACAGGGGGTTAGATACAGAGTAAAGCTCCCTCTACACTGTCCCATCAAACACTCCCAGGGCAGGTACAGCACGGGGTTAGATACAGAGTAAAGCTCCCTCTACACTGTCCCATCAAACACTCCCAGGGCAGGTACAGGGGGTTAGATACAGAGTAAAGCTTCCTCTACACTGTCCCATCAAACACTCCCAGGGCAGGTACAGGGGGTTAGATACAGAGTAAAGCTCCCTCTACACTGTCCCATCAAACACTCCCAGGGCAGGTGTAACGCTGTCCCATCAATCTGAAACATTAACTCAGTTTCTCCCTCCACAGATGCTGCCTGACTTGCTGAGCATTTGCAGCATTTTCTGCTTTTATTTCAGACTTCCAGCATCCACAGTATTTTATTCTCGTGTGATCCCGAGCGGGATTACCCAATGCAGTGGGACACGGGCCAGTCTCCTGCTTTGGGCCATTGCCAACAAGATCTGGCCGTGTATTACACTTCAGGTTCTGCATGTTGTGGTATGCAATGACTTGCTGTATGACTTATGCATCCCTGTACAAAACTAGTCAGCAGGGAGCTTCCCAGAGAATAACAGGTTTTTGGGACAGGCTGGCAGCTCGTGTGGTGAACGCTGATTCACTGAATTGCTTTGAGCGAGAGCTGGAGCTGTTTCTGGCTGGAGAGGATATATCCTTGTACAGGAGGTCAGTTCCTGGTAACGTTATCAGGACCAGGGGACACTCCTGGTTTCGATCACCTAAGGGGGTCACAGAGGAATTTTCCACATTCTTTCCCCTAATTGCCCTGGTTTTTATCTTTTTGCCTCTCCCAGGAGATTCCATGGCACGAGTGGGGAAGGGTGTCTGTACCGAGAGGCACACGGTATCACAGCTGAGTGGGACAGGCTAGGTGCACCACAAGATCTCTTCCTGGCTCAGTTTTGTATCTTTGCACTTTGTCGCATGCCATCACGTTTACTGAAAGCGTTTCTCAGAGGGTTCTACTAGTTCCTGATCTGTAATAAAGTACAGCTTCTTAACCTAAAAGCAGGTCGGTGAAGATTGAGTCATTTGATTAGGTTTATAGAATTATAGAAATTTACAGCACGGAAGGAGGCCATTCGGCCCATCGTGTCCGGGCCAGCCGACCAAGAGCTACCCAGCCTAATCCCACTTTCCAGCTCTGGGTCCGTAGCCCTGTGGGTTACGGCACTTCAAGTGCATATTCCAAGTACTTTTTAAATGTGGTGAGGGTTTCTGCCTCTACCACCCTTTCAGGCAGTGAGTTCCAGACCCCCACCACCCTCTGGGTGAAAAAAATTCCACTCAAATCCTCCTACCAATTACTTTAAATCTATCTCCCCTGGTTATTGACCCCTCTGCCAAGGAAAACAGGTCCTTCCTATCCATTCTATCCAGGCTCCTCATAATTTTATACACCTCAATCATGTGCCCCCTCAGCCTCCTCTGTTCCGAGGAAAACAGATCCAGCATCTCCAATCTTTTTTCATAGCCAAAATTCTCCAGTTCAGGCAAGATTCTTGTAAATTTCCTCTGCATCCTTTCCAGTGCAATCACATCTTTCCTGTAATGTGGTGACCAGAACTGCACACAGTATTCCAACTGCAGCCTAACCAATGTTTTATACAGTTCAAGCATAACCTCCCTGCTCTTGTATTCCACGTCTTGACTTATAAAGGCAAGTATTCCATATGCCTTCTTAACCACCTTATCTACCTGGCCTGCTACCTTCAGGGATCTGTGGACCTGCACTCCAAGGTCCCTCTGTTCCTCTACACTTCTCAGTTAATGTGTATTCCCTTGCCTTGTTAGACCTCCCCAAATGTATTACCTCACACTTATCCGGATTGAATTCCATTTGCCACTGTTCTGACTTCTTAATCATATCCCCAACATTTAACTCCAAGTCATTGATATATACCACAAAAAGCAAGGGACCCAGTACCGAGCCCTGCGGAACCCCACTAGAAACGTCCTTCCAGTCACAAAAACACCCATCAACCATTACCCTTTGCTTCCTGCCTCTGAGCCAATTTTGGATCCAACTTGCCACTTTGCCCTGGATCCCATAGGCTTTTACCTTCATGACTAGTCTGCCACGTGGGACCTTATCAAAAGCTTTGCTAAAATCCATATACATTACATCGCACGCACTGCCCTCATCGACCCTCCTGGTTACCTCCTTGAAAAATTCAATCAATGGTTGTGGGCGTTGGGTTGAGGGGGGGTCGGGGAGTTGGGAGCATTTGGGTTGGGGGGGGGTAGGAGGGTTGGTTGGGGGGGTCGGATTGGGTGGTTGGGGGGGTCGGGATGGGAGAGGTTGGGTTGGGGGGGGAGAGGTTGGGGTGTGGGAGGGGGTGTCGGGTCGGGTTGGGAGGAGGTTTGCTTGGGGGGGTCGGATTGGGGTGTGGGAGGGGGTGTCGGGTTGGGTTGGGGGAGGGTTGGTTGGGGGAGGTTGGGTTGGGGGGGGGTCGGGTTGGATGGGGGGTTGGGGGTTCGGACTCTGCAAGAGTTTACGTTGCTGAGTATATCTGTCCAATCATTTTAACTTTTAGACTTGCAACGGGTCCAAAGAAAGTTCTGTCTCCAGGTTCTGTGGTTTTGCTTGTTTTTAGCTTGCGTGCTGTGACACAGATATTAGAGAAATAAATCTAGAAACATAGAAGCATAGAAAATAGATGCAGGAGTAGGCCATTCGGCTCTTCTAGCCTGCACCACCATTCAATAAGATCATGGCTGATCATTCCCTCAGTACCCCTTTCCTGCTCTCTCTACATACTCCTTGATCCCTTTAGCCGTAAGGGCCATATCTAACTCCCTCTTGAATATATCCAATGAACTGGCATCAACAACTCTCTGTGGTAGGGAATTCCACAGGTTAACAACTCTCTGAGTGAAGAAGTTTCTCCTCATCTCAGATAAATGGCCTACCCCTTATCCTAAGACTCTGTCCCCTGGTTCTGGACTTTCCCAACATCGGGAACAATCTACCCGCATCTAACCTGTCCAGTCCCGTCAGAATCTTATACGTTTCTATGAGATCCCCTCTCATCCTTCTAAACTCCAATGTATGAAGGCCCTGTTGATCCAGTCTCTCCTCATATGTCAGGCCGGCCATCCCGGGAATCAGTCTGGTGAACCTTCGCTGCACTCCCTCAATAGCAAGAGCGTCCTTCCTCAGATTAGGAGACCAAAATTGAACACAATATTCCAGGTGAGGCCTCACCAAGACCCTATACAACTGCAGTAAGACCTCCCTGCTCCTATACTCAAATGCCCTAGCTATGAAGGCCAACATGCCATTTGGCTTCTTCACCGCCTGCTGTACCTGCATGCCAACTTTCAATGACTGATGTACCATGACACCCAGGTCTCGTTGCACCTCCCCTTTTCCTAATCTGTCACCATTCAGATAATATTCTGTCTTCGTGTTTTTGCCCCCAAAGTGGATAACCTCACATTTATCCACATTATACTGCACCTGCCATGCATTTGCCCACTCACCTAACCTGTCCAAGTCACCCTGCAGCCTCTTAGCATCCTCCTCACAGCTCACACCGCCACCCAGTTTAGTGTCATCTGCAAACTTGGAGATATTACACTCAATTCCTTCATCCAAATCATTGATGTATATTGTAAAGAGCTGGGGTCCCAGCACTAAACCTTGCGGCACCCCACTAGTCACTGCCTCCCATTCTGAAAAGGACCCATTTATCCCGACTCTCTGCTTCCTGTCTGCCAACCAGTTCTCTATCCACGTCAGTACATTACCCCCAATACCATGTGCTTTGATTTCGCACACCAATCTCTTGTGTGGGACCTTGTCAAAAGCCTTTTGAAAGTCCAAATACATCACATACACTGGTTCTCCCTTGTCCACTCTACTAGTTACATTCTCAAAAAATTCCAGAAGGTTTGTCAAGCATGATTTCCCTTTCATAAATCCATGCTGACTTGGACTGATCCTGTCACTGCTTTCCAAATACGCTGCTATTTCATCTTTAATAATTAATTCCAACATCAATTGATCTAACATCAGAAATAGCTTTACTATTGGAGAGGGTGCAGGGGAGATTGACCAGAATGGTCCCAGGGATGAGGGACCTCAGTTACGGGGAGAGACTGGAGAAGCTGGGGTTGTTCTCCTTAGAGTAGAGGGGGTTGTGGGAAGATTTACTAGAGGTGTTCAGATCGAGTAAATGAAGAGAAATGTTCCCAGGGGCAGAAGGCTCGGTAACCAGAGGACACAGATTGAAGGCGGTTAGCAAAAAATCCAGGGCTAAACAAGAATTTTTTTTTAAAAAACACATCGAGTTGTTGATCGGGAAGGCGCTGCCTGAAAGGATGGTGGAAGCAGATTCAATAGTAACTTTCTGAGGGGGAAAATTGTTCGGGTAATGGGGAACAAGTGGGGAGTGGGCCGAATTGGGTGGCTTTACCAAAGAGCTGGCACAGGCGCGATGGGCCGAAGGTTCTCCTTCCATGTTGCATCAGTCACAGGATTACATCGGTTTATACGGCACCGAAACAGACCATCCGGCCCAACCAGTCCATGTTCCACTCCAGCATCCTCCCGTCTTTCCCCATCTAAATCTATTCCCTTCTCCCCCATGTGTTTGTCCAGCCTCCCTTTAAATACATCGATACTATTCGCTTCAACCCCTCCCTGTGGTAGCGAGTTCCACATTCTCACCACTCTCTGGGTAAAGAACTTTCTTCTGAATTCCCCATTGGATTTCTGGGTGACTATCTTATATTGATGGCCTCTAGTTATGCTCCTCCCCACAAGTGGAAACATTCTCTGTATCCACTCGATCAAAACCTTTCATCATTTTAAATACCTCTATGAGGTCACCCCTCAGCCTTCTTTTTTCCACAAGAAAAGAGACCCAGCCTGTTCATCCTTTCCTGATGTATATACCCTCACATTTCTGGTATCATCCTTGTAAATCTTCTCTGCACCCTCGCCAGTGCCTCTATATATTTTTTATAATATGGCGACCACAACTGTACGCAGCACTCCGTCAGCCGTGGCTCAGTGGACAGCACCCTCGCCTCGGAGTCAGAAGTTTGAGAGTTTAAGTCCCACTCCAGGAACTTGAGCACAATAATCTAGGCTGACACTCCAGTGCAGTACTGAGGGAGCGCTGCACTGTCGGAGGAGCAGTACTGAGGGAGCGCTGCACTGTCGGAGGGGCAGTACTGAGGGAGCGCTGTACTGTCGGAGAGGCAGTACTGAGGGAGCGCTGCACTGTCGGAGGGGCGGTACTGAGGGAGCGCTGCACTGTCGGAGGGGCGGTACTGAGGGAGCGCTGCACTGTCGGAGGGGCGGTACTGAGGGAGCGCTGCACTGTCGGACATGGCATCTTTCAGATGAGATGTTAAATCGAGGTCCCAGCTGCCCCCTCAGGTGGACATAAAAAGATTCCATGGCACTACTTCGAAAAAGAGCAGGGGAGTTATCCCTGGTGTCCTGGTCAATATTTATCCCTCAATCAGCATAACAAAAAACAAATTATCTGGTCATTATCACATTGCTGTTTGTGGGAGCTTGCTGTGCACAAATTGGCTGCTGCATTACCCACATTACAACAGTGACTATATGCCAAAAGTACTTCATTGGCTGTAAAGTGGTTTGAGACGTCTGGTGGTCGTGAAAAGCGCTATATACTCTAACCTTTTACTCTAGTTATGGTCTAACCAAGGTTCGATACAGGTTTAGCATAACTTCCCTACTTCTCAATTTTATAGCTCTAGAAATAAACCCTAATTCTGAGTTTGCTTTTTTATGGTCTTGCTAACCTGCATCACAACCTTTTAGTGATTTGTGTATTTGTACCCGAGGTCCCTTTGTTCCTCTACCCCACCTAGACTCCACCCTCCAAGTAATAAGTGACCTCCCTATTCTTTCTACCAAAATGTAATACCTCACATTTGTCGGAGTTGAACTTCATTTGCCAAATACATGCCCATTCTGCAAGTTTATTAATGTGCTCCTCAGTGTTGACTATCGCCCCATTCTATGATAATGTTGCGAGGACAAGGAGATGAGAGAATAACATCGCAACCTCAGTGAGGAAATAAGCTATTTCCAGTGTTCCTGATCAAGGTTAAAGCACGTACTTTGCCTCCTCCAGTTCCTCCGTTCTCTGGATTGCGTCAGTTTCATATTTGTTCCTCCATTGTGCCACCTCTGCGTTGGCCTTGGACAGCGCCCGCTGTAGCTCTGCCTTCGCCTCCTGCTCCTCCTCGTACTGTTCTCTCAGAAGGTCACAATCGTGTCGGGAAGCGTGCAGAGTGTGAGCCAAAGCATTCTTGGTCTTTGATGTAAACACAAACAAAATCAAACATTTCTGGACTGAAACATGGGCTGTGCTGGTGGCTTTAGTTCATCTGCGACACCATGACTTACACAGAGAGGTGTGGTTCTGGACAGACGCAATATAAACCAATCAGTTTTCCCGGTGGCTTAGGGCTAATGTCACTGTTCTATGTGGTATTGAGTCCGAAACATCAGCAAGATCTCAGATTCAGACCAAGTCTATGTTGATCAGCTGATTGAAGCACGACAGCCTGTGACATCAGCCGTGCATTGGGGGAGTAACAACTGGCCAGGGTTCCAGTGATTGCCAGCCAACGTTTGGCTGTGCGAATTGCGGGCGAAGACAGAATGGGGCTCAGGCACTCACAATTCATTGTCCAGTACTGGATCATTTCCTCCAATTAAACATTTGAAAGACTAAGGTAATTGGGGTTGAAATTGGGTCCCGCCGTTTTGAGGCGGTGTCTCTGCCTGAGTGCTGATGTTACCACCAGCCATTGCGTGCAGCCTCAAAATTCAGTTTTTACACCCAAAGATATGAGAGCAGCGCTAAAAAGTGGCATTGCACACTCATCCTTGGGCGGGAGCTCAGGAGGCCGACTGAATTTCGTATCGGGAGGCGGCCATCATGCTGGCTGAAAAACAAGAAGAAAAGGGAAGAGCGAAAAAAACAACAAACTTCCCCGGCCGGTACACGAACGTCCCCGGCCGGTACACGAACGTCGCCGACCGATACACGAACTTCGCCGACCGATACACGAACTTCGCCGACCGATACACGAACTTCGCCACTGTTACAACTAATGATGAAATAAAGAAAGAAAAAAAAACTGACAATCTCTAGGTGAATACACCCAAGCACGGTGATTTCCCAGGCGATACAAACACCTTGCCTTCAGGCGTCTGTACAAACCAAATATCGCGGGAGCAGCGCACAGGGGGCGTTGCACGCTGGATGATGTCACCGCGTGGGTGCCGTTAGAGGGCACAGCGTTACCTCTTGGCCCCTCCACCAAAGAGCTGACCGAATTTCTCCTGAGCCGTGGACGGCACTTAGCACCGACCGTAGGCCTTTACCATCTGTTAGCCGCCTAACACCGGTGCTAACAGGCGGCATTATAAAGGGAATTTCGAGCCCATTGTCTTTGGTCCCCGTCACAAATTCCGTTCCCGAGCCACTGACTCCAGTCCTCTTCCTGGCCGAAGTCCGAGGCTGAACTAGACTGTTTGCAACTTCGGCATCCTATTTGACCCTGAGCTGAGCTTCTGACCCCATATCCTCTCCAAGAATTAGGAGCAGGAGTAGGCCGTACGGCCCCTCGAGCCTGCTCCGCCATTCAATACGATCACGGCTGATCTTCAACCTCAACTCCACTTTCCTACCCGATCTCTATATCCCTTGATTCCCCTCGAGTCCAAAAATCTATCTATCTCAGCCTTGAATATACTGAACGACAGAGAATTCCAAATATTCACAACCCTCTGAGTGAAGAATTCCTCCCCATCTCAGTCCTAAATGGCCGACCTCTTATCCTGAGACTGTGCCCCCTGGTTCTAGACTCCCCAGCCCGGGGGAAAACTTCCTCCCTGCATCTACCCTGTCAATCCCCCTCAGAATCTGGTGTGTTTCAATCAGATCACCTCTCATTCTTCTAAACTCCAGAGAGTATCGGCCCATTCTACTCAATCTCTCCTCATAGGACAACCCTCTCACTCCAGGAATCAGTCTGGTGAACCTTCGTTGTACTGCCTTAAGACAAGTATATCCTTCCTTAGATAAGGAGACCAAAACTGTGCACAGTACTCCAGGTATGGTCTCACCAAGGCCCTGTACAATTCTAGCACGACTTCCTTACACTTATACTCCAACTCCCTTCCAATAAAGGCCAACATGCCTTTTGCCTTCCTTATTGCTTGCTCGCTTTCTGTGTTCTGCCCAAGGACACCCAAACCTCTCTGAACACCAACATTTAAAAGTTTCTCACCATTTAAAAAAAAATCTGTTTTTCTATTCTTCCTACCAGAGTGAATGACCTCACATTTACCCACATTATACTCCATCTGCGACCTCACTGCCCACTCACTTAGTCCGCCTATTCTCAGCTCCGTAACATCTCCCGTCTCCGACCCTCCCTCAGCTCATCCGCTGCTGAAACTCTCATCCGTGCCTTTGTTACCTCTAGACTCGACTATTCCTGTGCTCTCCTGGCCGGCCTCCCATCCTCCACCCTCTGTAAACTGGCACTCATCCAAACTCTGCTGTCCGTGTTCTAACTCGCACCAAGTCCCGTTCACCCATCACCCCTGTGCTCACCAATCTAAATTGGCTCCCAGACTGGCAACATCTTGATTTTAACATTTTCATCCTCACGTTCAAATCCCTCCATCGTCTCGCCCCTCCCTATCTCTACAATATTCCAGGACTCTGTTTCTCTGACTCTTGAGCATCCCTGCTTTTAATCACCCCACCATTGGCGGCCGTGCCTTCAGTTGCCTGGGCCCCAATCTCTGGAGCTCCCTCCCTAAACCTCTCGACCCCTTTTAGACACTCCTTAAAACTTACCTCTTTGACCCAGCTTTTGGTCACTTGACTTATGTGGCTTAGTGTCAGATTCTGTCTGATTACCACTCCTGTGGACATTTCTCGACCGGACATTTTGGTGAACTTACTTTATTCTCTTCCTCCAGCTGTCTCCTCAACTCTTCAATACTTTGTGTGAAGGAAATCTTTCCTCGGCTCAGCTGGTTGATTAGAGCTTCTTTTTCTTCCATTTGTCGGCTGAACTCCCCTGATAGTGATTAAAGGACACACAATAAATCAAGTGGCCAGATTTCTCTGCTTATGCTTTGTGGCCCTCCCCTTCCAAGGGTGTTGGCCAAGCCTCCAGTATATCCCCACGGAGACAGGCTGCATGTTTGAGCCCCATCACTGGGCGTGGATTTCCACCGCCAAATACCTGACATTACGGGGCAGCCCTGTGCAAATTCCCCGAGTGTTAGCACCTGCTGTGTCACCAGGGGCATGGGCTGGCCCCCGAGACACCACCCCTCCCTCCCTCCCCCCCGTCAGCGACTTTAACTGTTCCCCTGAAACGGGGCGGAACCAAGGCCCTCATTTAAATATGCAGATGGATGCGTTGCTGACTGTGATTTTAAACAGAGGCCTGAGTGGGACGTGGAGTCGGGGCGAGATTTGCCGTTGTTCCAGGGACCATTCCTTCGATCCCCGGTCATGGGCTCCTACTGCCCAACATTAGAAACATAGAAAATAGGTGCAGGAGCAGGCCATTCAGCCCTTCTAGCCTGCACCACCATTCAATGAGTTCATGGCTGAACATGAAACTTCAGTATACCCTTCTTGCTTTCTCGCCATAACCCTTGATCCCCCGAGTAGTAAGGACTTCATCTAACTCCCTTTTGAATATATTTAGTGAATTGGCCTCAACTACTTTCTGTGGTAGAGAATTCCACAGGTTCACCACTCTCTGGGTGAAGAAGTTTCTCCTCATCTCGGTCCTAAATGGCTTACCCCTTATCCTCAGACTGTGACCCCTGGTTCTGGACTTCCCCAACATTGGGAACATTCTTCCTGCATCTAACCTGTCTAAACCCGTCAGAATTTTAAAAGTTTCCATGAGGTCCCCTCTCATTCTTCTGAACTCCAGTGAATACAAGCCCAGTTGATTCAGTCTTTCTTGATAGGTCAGTCCCGCCATCCCGGGAATCAGTCTGGTGAATCTTCGCTGCACTCCCTCAATAGCAAGAATGTCCTTCCTCAAGTTAGGAGACCAAAACTGTTCACAATACTCCAGGTGTGGTCTCACCAAGGCCCTGTACAACTGCAGCAACACCTCCCTGCCCCTGTACTCAAATCCCCTCGCTATGAAGGCCAACATGCCATTTGCTTTCTTAACCGCCTGCTGTACCTGCATGCCAATCTTCAATGACTGATGTACCATGACACCCAGGTCTCGTTGCACCTTCCCTTTTCCTAATCTGTCACCATTCAGATAATAGTCTGTCTCTCTGTTTTTACCACCAAAGTGGATAACCTCACATTTATCCACATTATACTTCATCTGCCATGCATTTGCCCAATCATCTAACCTATCCAAGTCACTCTGCAGCCTCATAGCATCCTCCTCGCAGCTCACACTGCCACCCAACTTAGTGTCATCCGCAAATTTGGAGATACTGCATTTAATCCCCTCGTCTAAATCATTAATGTACAGTGTAAACAGCTGGGGCCCCAGCACAGAACCTTGCGGTACCCCACTAGCCATTCTGAAAAGTACCCGTTTACTCCTACTCTTTGCTTCCTGTCTGACAACCAGTTCTCAATCCACGTCAGCACACGACCCCCAATCCCATGTGCTTTAACTTTGCACATTAATCTCTTGTGTGGGACCTTGTCGAAAGCCTTCTGAAAGTCCAACTATACCACATCAACTGGTTCTCCTTTGTCCACTTTACTGGAAACATCCTCAAAAAATTCCAGAAGATTTGTCAAGCATGATTTCCCTTTCACAAATCCATGCTGACTTGGACCTATCATATCACCATTTTCCAGATGCACTGCTATAACATCCTTAATAATTGATTCCATCATTTTACCCACTACTGAGGTCAGGCTGACCGGTCTATAATTCCCTGTTTTCTCTCCCTCCTTTTTTAAAAAGTGGGGTTACATTGGCTACCCTCCACTCCATAGGAACTGATCCAGAGTCAATGGAATGTTGGAAAATGACTGTCAATGCATCCGCTATTTCCAAGGCCACCTCCTTAAGTACTCTGGGATGCAGTCCATCAGGCCCTGGGGATTTATCGGCCTTCAATCCCATCAATTTCCCCAACACAATTTCCCGACTAATAAAGATTTCCCTCAGTTCCCCCTCCTTACTAGACCCTCTGACCCCTTTTATATCCGGAAGGTTGTTTGTATCCTCCTTAGTGAATACCGAACCAAAGTACTTGTTCAATTGGTCTGCCATTTCTTTGTTCCCCGTTATGACTTCCCCTGATTCTGACTGCAGGGGACCTACGTTTGTCTTTACTAACCTTTTTCTCTTCACATACCTATAGAAACTTTTGCAATCCGCCTTAATATTCCCTGCAAGCTTCTTCTCGTACTCCATTTTCCCTGCCCTAATCAAACCCTTTGTCCTCCTCTGCTGAGTTCTAAATTTCTCCCAGTCCCCAGGTTCGCTGCTATTTCTGGCCAATTTGTATGACACTTCCTTGGCTTTAATACTATCCCTGATTTCCCTTGATAGCCACGGTTGAGCCACCTTCCCTTTTTTATTTTTACGCCAGACAGGAATGTACAATTGTTGTAATTCATCTATGCGGTCTCTAAATGTCTGCCATTGCCCATCCACAGTCAACCCCCTAAGTATCATTCGCCAATCTATCCTAGCCAATTCACGCCTCATACCTTCAAAGTTACTCTTCTTTAAGTTCTGGACCATGGTCTCTGAATTAACTGTTTCATTCTCCATCCTAATGCAGAATTCCACTATATTATGGTCACTCTTCCCCAAGGGGCCTCGCACCATGAGATTGCTAATTAATCCTCTCTCATTACACAACACCCAGTCTAAGATGGCCTCCCCCCTAGTTGGTTCCTCAACATATTGGTCTAGAAAACCATCCCTTATGCACTCCAGGAAATCCTCCTCCACCGTATTGCTTCCAGTTTGGCTAGCCCAATCTATGTGCATATTAAAGTCACCCATTATAACTGCTACACCTTTATTGCATGCACCCCTAATTTCCTGTTTGATGCCCTCCCTAATATCCCTATTACTGTTTGGAGGTCTGTACACAACTCCTACTAACGTTTTTTGCCCTTTAGTGTTCTGCAGCTCTACCCATATAGATTCCACATCATCCAAGCTAATGTCTTTCCTAACTATTGCATTAATCTCCTCTTTAACCAGCAATGCTACCACACCTCCTTTTCCTTTTATTCTATCCTTCCTGAATGTTGAATACCCCTGAATGTTGAGTTCCCAGCCCTGATCATCCTGGAGCCACGTCTCCGTAATCCCAATCACATCATATTTGTTAACATCTATTTGCACAATTAATTCATCCACCTTATTGCGGATACTCCTTGCATTAAGACACAAAGCCTTCAGGCTTGTTTTTTTAACACCCTTTGTCCTTTTAGAATTTTGCTGTACAGTGGCCCTTTTTGTTCTTTGCCTTGGGTTTCTCTGCCCTCCACTTTTCCTCATCTCCTTTCTGTCTTTTGCTTTTGCCTCCTTTTTGTTTCCCTCTGTCTCCCTGCATTGGTTCCCATCCCCCTGCCATATTAGTTTAAATCCTCCCCAACAGCACTAGCAAACACTCCCCCTAGGACATTGGTTCCGGTCCTGCCCACTGCCACCCCCAGTCCATCACCCTCCGGCCCCATCCCCTGCTGCCCCTCCCGAGACCATCCTAACTGAGGGCACGCAGCTCAACAGAGAGATTTCGAAGGGGAGTCATGTCTTGTTCACCCCTCTTTCCTCCTCACCCCTCCGACCCCTCTCCCACCCGACTGTCTTCCCCCCCGCCTCCACTCCTCTCCCCTCCAAACCCTCCCCCCCACACTCCTCTCCCCCTCCTCCATCGTCTTACCCCTCACCCCCCACCGTCTTACCCCTCATCCCTCTCCCACCCCCTCGCCCCAACTCCTCCCCCCCGAACGTCTTCTCACCTCTCCCCCCCCCCAAACCCCTCTCTCCCCCCTCACCCACCCCATCCCTCTCCCCCCTCCTCCCCCCCGACCCCTCTCCTGCCCCCTGACCCCTCTCTCCCCCTGGCCCCTCCCAACCCCCCCTCTCCCCCTCTCCCCAGACCCCACTCCTCTCCCCCCCCACCCCACCCCTCTCTCTCCCCCCCGACCCCTTCCCCTGCTGTGGTTTCCTACCGTTCTGACTCTGCAGTTTTGCTTTGGTCGAAGTTAAATCAGTGACGTGACGCTGAAGTTCTCCAACTTTGTTATTCACTTCATGCAGTTGATCTTCATAAGTTCTGGCCAGTTTCTCTGCATTGATCTAGAACACCCAGAACACTATCTCATTCAGTTATTCTTTACACTTCTATCAAACCACTCAACAAGGACCAAGGAGACATTTTCAGCAAAGATTCAATATCTCCCTCAATGGCTCAATGTGTTTTCCACGATGAGGAAAGTTCTGGATTCAATTCCTGGTCTGGGCTTAGAAACCACCACAACCCCTGCCCCATTTCCCCAGATCAGGGTTCATTGTCCACGAACGACAGATTCCCAGCAGGATTTCTGCCACCTGTGTCACAGAGGGAGATCATCCACAGGTGCCCTGAGAATGGGGGAAGCTGGCAATCGCAGCAGTGGGGGGGGGGAAGAGGGGGCGAAGATATTTTCATTTGTAGATGTTCCAAAAATCATTTGCAAGTTGATAAGAGTTGGGGGTGATTTTTGTAATTTATTGGTTTGGCCACAGTTCGAATATTGTGTCCAGTTCTGGAACAATGTCAAGACCATGGAAAGGGTGCAGGAGAGTCACTGAAACAATCCCAGGGATCAGAGACTTCGGTTAGGAGATGGTGAAGAGGAGATCTGATGGAAGTCAGAGTTTCAATAAGGTAAGTCAGGGGAAACTATTTCCATGCCTGGTGAGTCAGTAACTCGAAGGAAGAAATGTAAGATTAACACTAAAAGAATGAATGGAAAGGTTAAAAGAGAAGTTTAATGCTGAGGGTTGTAGGGTCAAGAAATGCTCTATAAGAAACAGTGGAGGAAACGGAATCCATAATAGACTTTGAAAGGGCAGTGGATAAATATTTGAAAAATAAAACATAAAGGCACAGGGACGGATTGGGGGTAGACAGAACTAAAGCTGTCTCAGAGACCAGCACATGCACGGTGGGCAGAAGGGAACAGTATCCCAGCGAGGCAGAGATTGATTAAATTAAATGTTATGTATCATAATACTGTATACTGGATTTAGTATGTAAGAAATTCTAAACGTTCCCTTAACATCAGTAAGTGTTGCTGTTTCAATTTGAGTACATATAGTAGTTTCTAGTCAGTTCTCTTAACGTTTCAGTTAAGCAGAACCAATTAGAATGTTGCTTGAATTAGAATGATCTTTAACCACAAAGTAAATGTGGTTGTTATTCCGTCCCCAGTCAGAGTGTTCTAACAATATCTGAACTGAACCTGGCCAATTACACGCCAGCTCTGCAAGCCGCTCACCTTAGCTTTAGTTACATGTTCAAAGCTGGAACTTAAATCATCCGTCTCCATTTTGAGCTCGCTTTTCTCTTTCTCCAACTTCTGTTTAACCCTTTGTAGGTTGTCAATCTGCTCACTCAGCTCCGCCACTGTGTCGGAGTGCTTCTTCCGCAGGGCGGAGCCAGTTGCCTCGTGATGCAAAGTCGCCTCCTCCAGGTCGCGCCGCAGTTTCAGAAACGCCGCTTCGCGTTTCTTGTTCATCTCCACCTGTGCCGATGTCGCACCTCCTGCTTCCTCCAGCCTCTCACTCAACTCCTCCAGCTCCCGGGACACATCGGCTCTTTGCTTCTCCACCTTAGCCCGGGCAGCTCGTTCTGCCTCCAACTCCTCCTCCAGCTCTTCAATTCGAGCCTAGTTACAGGGGCAAAAATGATCAACACTGGGACTTGACAAACAAATATTGACAATTCTCCTGATTTTAGAGATGGGAAGGGACATCTTGTCCGTTAAAATGAAACACTTCTATTTTGGAATCCAGTGTCACTCTCGACATCAAACAACAGAATAAAGGTCCTTTGCTCATCCAATCTCAAACCCTACTGCCCCAGACTGACATATATTCCCAGCTGTTTGTGGAACGTCTCTGACTGATAGTCAATTTAATCGCGTGGGCCAATGCTCACAAGGACCTCGGCTGAAAATGTTCAAAACTTATTTCATAGGAGCCTTGCAGTAAGGATTTGGGACCATCGGCCAACAATGTACAAGGAATGGCAATCCGTTATAAGAGACATAACCAGTGAAGCTGGTACTATTGTGTGGCACAGCACACCAGCACCACACTGGACTGAATGAATTCATTTTCAATGGTTGAGTATTTTCAGGAGCAGTTCCCAGTTACCTGCAGTTCCTTAATCTTCTTCTGAAGTTGAATGACGAGGGCCCCTTCATCCTCGACCTTTGAGTTCAGCTGATTTATTTCAAAATCCTTCCTGTGAACAACATGAGCATTCAGGTCAGGGGTCAAAGTCACATACCTGGCTTCAGATTACTCCAGATTTCTTTGCCTTTTCTTTTGATTTTTACTTGCCTCTGAGTCAGCTGTGGCCCAGTGAGTCGCATTCTCCTCTGAGTCAGAAGGTCGTGGGTTCAAGTCCCACTCCAGAGACTTGAACACAAAATCTAGGCTGACACTCCCAGTGCAGTACTGAGGGAGTGCCGCACTGTCGGAGGGGCAGTACCGAGGGAGCGCCGCACTGTCGGAGGGGCAGTACCGAGGGAGCGTCGCACTGTCGGAGGGGCAGTACCGAGGGAGCATCGCACTGTCGGAGGGGCAGTACCGAGGGAGCGTCGCACTGTCGGAGGGGCAGTACCGCACTGTCGGAGGGGCAGTACTGAGGGAGCGTCGCACTGTCGGAGGGGCAGTACTGAGGGAGCGTCGCACTGTCGGAGGGGCAGTACTGAGGGAGCGTCGCACTGTCGGAGGGGCAGTACCGAGGGAGTGCTGCACTGTCGGAGGGGCAGTACTGAGGGAGCGTCGCACTGTCGGAGGGGCAGTACTGAGGGAGCGTCGCACTGTCGGAGGGGCGGTACTGAGGGAGTCTTGTATTGTCGGAGGGGCAGTACTGAGGGAGCGTCGCCCTGTCGGAGGGGCAGTACTGAGGGAGCGTCGCACTGTCGGAGGGGCAGTACTGAGGGAGCGTCACACTGTCGGAGGGGCAGTACTGAGGGAGCGTCGCACTGTCGGAGGGGCAGTACTGAGGGAGCGTCGCACTGTCGGAGGGGCAGTACTGAGGGAGTGCCGCACTGTCGGAAGTGCCGTCTTTCGAATGAGACTTTAAACCGAGGCCCCATCTGCTCTCTCAAGTGGACATAAACGATCCCATGGCAGTATTTTGCAGGGATTTATCCCCGGTGTCCTGGGGCCAATATTTATCCCTCAATCAACATCACTGAAACAGATTATCTGGTCATTATCACATTGCTGTTTGTGGGAGCTTGCTGTGCGCAAATTGGCTGCCGCGTTTCCCACATCACAACAGTGACTACGCTCCAAAAGTACTTCATTGGCTGTAAAGTGCTTTGGGATATCTGGTGGTCGTGAAAGGCACTATATAAATGCAAGTCTTTCTTTCATTTACTAATACTCGATTGACAGGAATGTCACATGACACACATTTACAAACTAATTGGGAGATGTGGTCATGCCATGATTGGTGAATTAGCCTTAGCCTTGATTCCTCGTCTGTGTCGAGTTTTCTGCAGTTTCCCTGGGCACTGCTTCCCCTCTGCTAACTTGGCCAAGTGGCTATTGTTTATGTGTGAGTCCAGTCAGTGAATGTTAAGATGTTTGACAATGGGGGCATCACATGAGCTCAGCATTTCCTCATGTGACTGCCACATGTGCGCAGTGTCTATCAGTTTCCAGATAATGATCGCTACACCAGGGTCATGAAGTGAATTGTATCCACCGAGGACTCAGATCAGGAAACTCGAGACAAATTTCAGATGGAACCTGGACCTTCCGGTATAACTCATAGAATCACAGACTGACACAGCTCAGAAGGAGGAAATGCAGCCCATAGAGTTGTAGGAGCTATACAATAAGTCCCACACCCCCTGCTCTTTCCTGCAAACAATTCCCTTTGGAATGTCACTGCTGAATCTGCTCCCACCGTCGTTTCAGGCAGTGCATTCCAGATCATAACAACTCGCTGCGTGAACACAATTCTCCTCACCTCCCCTCTGCTCCTTTTGCCGATCACCTTAAACTTGTGTCCCTCTGGTTACCGACCCTCCTGCAGGATTTTGAACACCTCTATCAAATCTCCCCTTAACCCTCTCTGTTCTAAGGAGAACAATCCCAGTTTCTCTAATCGCCCTACATAACTGAAATCCCTCATCATTGGTACCATTCTAGTAATCTCTGCTCTGAATGGAGAATTGCTTTGATTGCTTGCCTGTGTTGTACAAGCTCAGAGATTTCAGTCTAAACATTGTGTAATCTTGTGACAGGAATCGTGCTCCCAGTCTGTTCTGGATCTAGCGAGCAAGTGGTGCAGGAACGCTGTATTAAAGTGCGATTCTCATCGATTGGGGACAGGAAAAGCCCAGTCGGGGACATTGGAAGTGAGGGCGCCCTTTTATCGGGAATGGTGAAGACACGCTGTGTAAAAATGACACACTCACTTCTTCAGCCTCTCCTCCAGCTGCTGTTTATCGTTCTCCAGATCCATGACACACTCGTGACTTAGTTTCACATCTCCCTCCAGTTTCCGTTTCACTCGCTCCAGATCCATTCGCAGTTTTTTCTCTTGTTCCAATGACCCTTCGAGCTGCCGCGGAAATGAGAGGAAGAATTCAAACAAGAATGGTTTTATGAAGGGAAACCATATTTGACAAATTTGCTGGAGTTCTTTGAGGATGTAACGAGCAGGGTGGATAAGGGGGAACCAGTGGATGTGGTGTATTTGGATTTCCAGAAAGCATTCGATAAGGTGCCACATAAAAGGTTACTGCACAAGATAAAAGTTCACGGGGTTGGGGGTAATATATTAGCATGGATAGAGGATTGGCTAACTAACAGAAAACAGAGAGTCGGGATAAATGGGTCATTTTTCGGTTAGCAAACAGTAACTAGTGGGGTGTCGCAGGGATCAGTGCTGGGCCCCAACTATTTACAATCTATATTAATGACTTGGATGAAGGGACCGAGTGTAATGTAGCCAAGTTTGCTGATGATACAAAAATGGATGAAAATGCAAATTGTGAGGAGGACACAAATAATCTGCAAAGGGATATAGACAGGCTAGGTGAGTGGGCAAAAATTTGGCAGATGGAGTATAATGTGAAAAATGTGAGGTTATCCAATTTGGCAGAAAAAATTGAAAAGCAAATTATAATTTAAATGGAGAAAAATTGCAAAGTGCTGCAGTACAGAGGGACCTGGGGGTCCTTGTGCATGAAACACAAAATTTTGTATGCAGATACAGCAAGTAATCAGGAAGGCAAATGCAATGTTGGCCTTTATTGCAAGGGGGATAGAGTATAAAAGCAGAGAGGTCCTGCTACAACTGTACAGGGTATTGGTGAGGCCACATCTGGAGCACTGCATACAGTTTTGGTCTCCGTATTTAAGGAAGGATATACTTGCATTGGAGACTGTTCAGAGAAGGTTCACTAGGTTGATTCCAGAGATGAGGGGGTTGACTTATGAAGATAGGTTGAGTAGGTTGGGCTTCTACTCATTGGAGTTCAGAATAATGAGAGGTAATATTATCGAAACATATGAGGGGGCTCGACAAGGTGGATGCAGAGAGGATATTTCCACTCATAGGGAAACTAAAACTAGAGGACACAGAATAAGTGGCCGCCCATTTAAAACAGAAATGAGGAGGAATTTCTTCTCTCAGAGGGTTGTAAATCTGTGGAATTCTCTGCCCCAGAGAGCTGTGGAGGCTGGGTCACTGAATATATTTAAGGCGGAGATAGACAGATTTTTGAGCGATAAGGGTTATGGGGAGCGGGCAGGGAAGTGGAGCTGAGCCCAGAATCGGATCAGCCATGATCTTATTGAAAGGCGGAGCAGGCTCGAGGGGCCAAATGGCCTACTCCTGTTCCTATTTCTGATGTTCTTTAGCAGCAAACACAAGACAGGTAGAAATTTCCCACCTCCGATTATATCGATGGATTGTCAGAACAGAATATTTTCATAATTCATGAAAATGGAGATATTTGATAATATCAAACCAGAATGTAACGTAAAGTTAATTCCCAATTCAAATCAAATTTATATCTAATTTTATTCTCATGTGAATATTCAGCTTTGACCAAATAGGATTTATCTCAAATCCAGAGAAACACAACTAGTTTGTGCCCAGGTGTGAGCAAGATGTCAGTGCTGTAACCTGCTCATGGTGAGTCATGCGGTAACCATACTGGAGGAGCGAGTTATGCGAACTTTGAGAGAGAGTAGGGACGATTAAAGCCAGTGAGGACGGGCGGAGAAAAGCGGTTGGGTCCCATCCCGATGAGAGCCGCCATTTGAACACATTGTTTGCCGATGCGGGAGTCGATGCTGCCACAGGTAAGTGCGGCTGGATCAATAGTTCCAATGATATCATTCGGACCCGGACAAACGTTTAACCGCAGGAGCGGTCAGTGCTGGACCTGCGATGGAATCACAAGCAGTAAAGGTTCGGGTAAATTACAATAATTAATCTGTTTCCCGCCATGTTGTGAGTTTGGTGGAGCAGGTGGGTCCCCACACTGAGACCTGGGGCCTCCTCTGCTCCAGGCTGCCCATCCCCTCAAGGAAATGAGTGAAGAAGCTTTTTTGGGAGGAATTTGTGCTTCGAGCATCAACGAGGGGGATGGTGGGTGAGGAGGTGCGGACACGAGAAGATTTACCCCTGAAACTCTGGCGCTGCCTAAAGGGGTGTAGACCCTGGTACCAGATCTCACCTCAAAACCCACGCCCCACCCGTCCCAATACCACCCTGAATCCCCCTGAAATATTGTAAAATTTCCCAGATCTATTTTTGCAGTAATTGTCCAGTAAACGCGGTCAGTCAGATGGAAATGAGCTGTTTGACTGACTTCCTCAACCTCTACGACACGGTCTACCTCGACTTCTAGAAAGTTCTGCACAAAACTTTACAAGTTCAACTCAAAGTATTGGAGATTCTGCGTAAAAACTGGAAATGGATAAGAAATTGATTGAAAAGTCAGGAGCAGCGGAGTTAGTTAGACTGAGTGCCCGGGATTAATGTCCGGACCCTCATGTTTACACTGCAATTGTCAAATTTTGTTTAATTACACTCCTGTGAAGCACTTTGGGAAAGTAACCAAAGAATTCATCCGACAGCGAACACTCAGACCTGCTCTAGATCAATAAACCGCCCGGTGTTTTTAAACCAGCTTGGGATTTGAGCCAACATTCAGCTAGAATCTTCAAACTGGTCTTTTTAAACTTTAATTTTCACTCACGTCATCAACCTGTTGCTCGAGTTTGGCCTTGGCTTTGGTCAGAGTGTTGACCTTATCCTCCTCGGCCTGTAGGTCCTCCAGAGTCTGTTGGTGAGCCTCCTGAAGGGCCTTCCTCTCCTTAGTCAGTTTAACGATGGTTTCATCCAGAGTCGCCATTTCTTCCGTAAGATTCTTAACCTAGAAATGGCAGCAAGAAACGTGGATTAAAACCCAACAAGTTGCTCATCGCTGGGCAAGAGGGTCATTCTCATTCTGCAGCCTCACGCCTGCTTGGAAACAGATGCAAGATGTGAGTTTTAGCGTTAGTGAGCACCAAATATAGAATTATAGAAATTTATGGCACGGAAAGAGGCCATTTTGGCCCATCGTGTCCGTGCCGGCTGACATAGAGCTACCCAGCCTAATCCCACTTTCCAGCTCTCGGTTCGTAGCCCTGTAGGTTACAGCACTTCAGGTGCACATCCAAGTACTTTTTAAATGTGGTGAGGGTTTCTGCCTCTACCACCCTTTCAGGCAGTGAGTTCCAGACCCCCACCACCTCTGGGTGAAGAAATTTTCCCTCAAGTCCCCTCTACTCCCCCAATTACTTTAAATCTATGCCCCCTGGTTATTGACCCCTCTGCTAAGGGAAATTGGTCCTTCCTATCCACTCTATCCAGGCCCCTCATAATTTTATACACCTCAATAAGGTCTCCCCTCAGCCTCCTCTGTTCCAAAGAAAACAGACCCAGCCTATCCAATCTTTCCTCATAGCTAAATTTCTCCAGTCCAGGCAACATCCTCGTAAATCCCCTCTGTACCCTCTCCAGTGCAATCACATCTTTCCTGTAATGTGGTGACCAGAACTGCACGCAGTACTCCAGCTGCGGCCTAACCAGTGTTTTATACAGTTCAAGCATAACCTCCCTGCTCTTGTATTCTATGCCTCGGCCAATAAAGGCAAGTATTCCGTATGACTTCTTAACCACCTTATCTACAGGTCCTGCTACCTTCAGGGATCGGTGGACCTGCACTCCAAGGTCCCTCTGTTGCTCTACACTTCTCAGTGTCCTACCATTTATTGTGTATTCCCTTTGCCTTGTTAGCCCTCCCCAAATGCATTACCTCACACTTCTCCGGATTGAATTCCATTTGCCACTGTTCTGCCCATCTGACCAGTACATTGATATCTTCCTGCAGTCTGCAGCTTTCTTCTTCATTATCAGCCACACAGCTAAATTTTGTATCATCTGAAAACTTCTTAATCATGCCCCCAACATTCAAATCCAAAGCATTGATATATATCACAAAAAGCATGGGACTTTGGGGGGGGGGGGGGATTTTTGGCTCCCCTCTGCTCCGTTTTTTGCCCCGGAGTGGGCGCTCAGCCCCCAGCGCCCCACAGCGATCCTCGGTCCGGTTTGGTGACAGCGCTGGGCAGCACCGCCCGGAAGAGCTGCGCCTGGTGTGTAACGCCCCTGGGTGCGACACATTCACGAGTTTGGACTATTGCCCGACCCGTCTGCCCTGCACTGACCGCTTGGGAAATCAGGGCGGCCCAGCGATGCCAACAGTGGAGAGGCAGGGTTATGGACTCCTGAGGGAAGTGCGATTGTTTGTGCGATGTGTTGTGCTGCGCAGGCAATATTTTGGGAATGTTTTTGTGGAGTTTTTTTAGTTTTCCCCCCATCCCCTCCCCCCCCAGGCGCCTCCAGGAGCATTCCCGGCCCAGTTCTTTAGCTCGGGAGTTTCCCATCCTAACACCCCGAGAGATGGGTACAACGCCTCCCTTAGCGCTGCTCTCCTGACGCAGGGCCCAGCGGCCAAACTTACTTTACTGAGGCGCAAACTATTCCCGGGCACAAACTTTCCCGCCCCGCCGCCATTACCGCCCAAAAACATCAAAGCCGCAAATTCAGCCCTAGCTAGTATCGAGCCCTGTGGAACCCCAGTGGGTACAGCCTTCCAGTCACAAAAATACCCGTCAATCATTACCTTTTGCTTCCTGCCTCTGAGCCAATTTTGGATCCAACGTGTCACTTTGCCCTGGATCCCAGGGGCTTTTACTTTTGTGACCAGTCTGCCATGTGAGACCTTATCAAAAGCTTTGCTAAAATCCATATACACGGCATCGTACACACTGCCCTCATCGACCCTCCTGGTTACCGCCTCAAAAAATTCAATCAAGTTAGTCGGACACGACCTTCCCTTAACAAATCCATGCTGACTGTCCTTGATTAATCCATCTCTTTCCAAATGAAGATTTATCCTGTCGCTCAGAATTTTTTCCAATAATTTTCCCACCACCGAGGTTAGGCTGACTGGCCTGTAATTACTTGGTCTATCCCTTTCTCCCTTTTTAAACAAAGGTACAACGTTAGCAGTCCTCCAGTCCTCTGACACCACACCTGAAGCCAGGGAGGATTGGAAAATGATGGTCAGAGCCTCTGCTATTTCCTCTTTTGCTTCTCTTAACAGCCTGGGCTACATTACATCCGGGCCTGGGAATTTATCCACTTTCAAAGCTGCTAAACCCCTTAATACTTCCTCTATGTTTATTTCATCTAATATTTCACACTCCTCCTCCTCAATAGCAGTGTCTGCATCGCCCTCTCTTTTGCGAAAACAGATGCAAATTATTCATTAAGAACTATACCCACATCCTCCGCCTCCACGCACAGATTACCCTCATGGTCTCTAATAGACCCCACTCGTTCTCTAGTTATCCTCTTGCTCCTAATGTATTTATAAAACATCTTGGGGTTTTCCTTAATTTTCCTTGCCAAAATCTTTCCATGCTCTCTCTTTGCTTTCCTAATTTCCTTTTTATACAGCTCTCGAGTTTCTGCAGTATTCAGCCCTTGGTATCTGTCATAAGCTTCCCTTTTTTTCTTTATCCTTCCCTGTATGTCCCTTGACATCCAGGGAGCTATAGGTTTGTTAGGCCCACCCTTTTTTTTTTAAAAAAGGGAACATACTTGCTCTGTACCCTCAGGATCTTCTCCTTGAAGGCCTCTCACTGCTCTGACACTGATTTACCATCAAGTAGCTGGTTCCAGTCCACTTTGGCCAAATCCCATCTCAGCTCAGCAAAATTGCCTTTACCCCAATTGAGAACTTTTACTCCTGGTCTATCTTTGTCCTTTTCAATAACTACCCTAAATCTAACTGAATTATGATCACTAGCACCAAAATGCTCTCCCACAGATACCCCTTCCACCTGCCCAGCTTTATTCCCTAAAACTAAGTCCAGAACTGCCCCCTTCCCTTGTTGGGCTTGCTACACACTAGCTAAAAAAGTTCTCCTGAATGCATTTTAAGAATTCTGCTCCCTCTATACCTTTCACACTAATTCTATCCCAGTTAATATTAGGGTAGTTGAAGTCTCCTACGATTATTGCCCTGTAGTTTTCCCAAAAAGAGTTCCAAGTTATCCTGATGGGAAATGTGTGAAGGGTCTGAGGCACTGGGGTACAGTGCTGGTGGGTACAGGTCTGTCACTGTATAACTGGGATACAGTACTGGTGGGTACAGGTCTGTCACTGTATAACTGGGGTACAGTACTGGTGGGTACAGGTCTATCACTGTATAACACTGGGGTACAGTACTGGTGGGTACAGGTCTGTCACTGTATAACTGGGATACAGTACTGGTGGGTACAGGTCTGTCACTGTATAACACGGATACAGTACTGGTGGGTACAGGTCTGTCACTGTATAACTGGGGTACAGTACTGGTGGGTACAGGTCTGTTACTTAGCACTGGGATACAGTACTGGTGGGTACAGGTCTATCACTGTATAACTGGGGTACAGTACTGGTGGGTACAGGTCTGTTACTTAGCACTGGGATATAGTACTGGTGGGTACAGGTCTGTTACTGTATAACTGGGATACAGTACTGGTGGGTACAGGTCTGTCACTGTATAACACTGGGGTACAGTACTGGTGGGTACAGGGCTGTCACTGTATAACACTGGGGTTCAGTACTGGTGGGTACAGGTCTGTCACTGTATAACACTGGGGTACAGTACTGGTGGGTACAGGTCTGTCACTGTATAACACTGGGGTTCAGTACTGGTGGGTACAGGTCTGTCACTGTATAACACTGGGGTACAGTACTGGTGGGTACAGGTCTGTCACTGTATAACACTGGGGTACAGTACTGGTGGGTACAGGTCTGTCACTGTATAACACTGGGGTACAGTACTGGTGGGTACAGGTCTGTCACTGTATAACTGGGGTACAGTACTGGTGGGTACAGGTCTGTTACTTAGCACTGGGATATAGTACTGGTGGGTACAGGTCTATCACTATAACTGGGGTACAGTACTGGTGGGTACAGGTCTGTCACTGTATAACTGGGATACAGTACTGGTGGGTACAGGTCTGTCACTGTATAACACTGGGGTACAGTACTGGTGGGTACAGGTCTGTCACTGTATAACTGGGATACAGTACTGGTGGGTACAGGTCTGTCACTGTATAACACGGATACAGTACTGGTGGGTACAGGTCTGTCACTGTATAACACTGGGGTACAGTACTGGTGGGTACAGGTCTGTCACTGTATAACACTGGGGTACAGTACTGGTGGGTGCAGGTCTGTCACTGTATAACACTGGGGTACAGTACTGGTGGGTACAGGTCTGTCACTGTATAACACTGGGGTACAGTACTGGTGGGTACAGGGTGTCACTGTATAACACTGGGGTACAGTACTGGTGGGTACAGGTCTGTCACTGTATAACACGGGGGAAGGGGAGGGCAGGGGGACGTGGCGTGGGGAGGGATAGTTAGAGGGGTGGATGCGGGAGGGGAGGAGCGAGGGGAGTGGGACGGGGATGAGAGTGGAGGGGCTGGCGGGAGGGGGAGTTCCTGAGTATCACACAGTGCAGTGATCCCGGAGCAGGTTGTGTTTCCACCCACAGTCGATGCTAGGAGTGCAGGGGCCGAAATGGGGAGAGCGGGAGTCTCCCAGGAACCTGGAATCTTTGCTCATTGAGAATCTCACCTTATTTTCCGTTGCGTGTTTCTCCTTTTCCACTTTGGCCAGCGTGAGTTCCAGGTCATCAATGTCTTTCTTCAGTTCTGCGCACTCGTCCTCTAGTTTGCGTTTCTTGGCCGTGAGCTCAGCGTTCATCTCCTCCTCATCGTCCAGTCGCTCCGTTAGTTCCTTTGTCTTTGCCTCTAACTGGATCTTCGATTTGATTAGCAGATCACATCTTTCTGCTGCATCAGCGAGAGTGTCCTGTTCCTAGAGAGACAAATCGCACGCTTGGTCACGCCAGCTCTCAACGTTCCTGACATGTGTGAACAGGACTGAATGTTAAAGTGGAGCGCTCAGTGCTTCCCATGTTAAATGAGGTGGCGGCTGCTCTTACTGTTAGAGAGGGTGACACAAGGGATCAAAACAGACACTCCCACACTGTGGCCCCCCTGAGCGAGGTTACCAGCAGTGTGAAATGCAAGGCAGTTGGGTCAGGAGTGTTTCAGCCCAATCCGTGTCTCACAAACCTTTACAGCCAACAGAGAGACAGCATGACTTCCATCAATCTCGGGTGGAGTAACAGGCTGGTGGCAAAGCCGCTGCCTCACTGGAACCCTCGGCAAATAGCTTAACTCTTTGGGGGGCATTTTCACTTTTGAGTGATAGCAAATCAGCTTGCCCGATGGAGACTGAGTGTTCGATTTGCTGTCACCTGATTCTCATCAGCGATAATAGTTGGGGCCATTAAAGGGCCATATCCTGTGGGGTGGGGCCATTAAAGGGCCATATCCTGTGGGGTGGGGCCATTAAAGGGCCATATCCTGTGGGGTGGGGCCATTAAAGGGCCATATCCTGTGGGGTGGGGCCATTAAAGGGCCATGTCTATGGGGTGGGGCCATTAAAGGGCCATGTCTGTGGGGTGGGGCCATGTCTGTGGGAGTGGGTCCTGGGCAGCCCTTGTGTCTTACCGCCTGTAGCTGAAGGGACAAATCGTTCTTTTCTTGGATCAGGCTGACTTGCTTCTCCTCCAGTTCCTTGCGCTTGGCCTCCGACTTTACCAGGGCCTCCTTCAATTTCAGGAATTCATCCTTCATGGTTGCCATCTCCTTCTCTGTCTCAGCGCTCTTCAGCAGAGGTTTAATCTTGAAGAAGAGCTTCATCCAGGACCAATTTTTCACTGCGTTGAAAGCACGAATGTTCCATTGGATGACGAGCATTGCATCTCTGGTTCCAAAAGAAGTACAAATTATATGTTTTGGCATAACCTTAATCCATAGTCCCTTAATCCAGTACTTCATGGGAATTGCCTCTTAATCCAGCTCAATGCTTTCTTTGAGATTGTGCACTTGTTTTTAAATATGTTTTTCATTCTCGGGATGTGGGTGTCACTGGCAAGGCCGGCATTCTTTGCCCGGATCTCATTGGGGTTTGTTAAACAACTCAGTGGCTTGTCCTACCACTTCAGAGGGCAGTTAAGAGTCAACCATGTTAATGTGGGCCTGGAGTTACAGAAAGGCCAAACCGGGTAAGGGCAGCAGATTTCCTTCCCTAAAGGACATTAGTTTTTGCCATAATCCAACAGCTTCATGGTCACTTCTACAGATACCAGCCTTTTAAAACTGAATTCATTCTCATGTTTCCCCGTGGTGGGATTTGAACACACGTTCTCTGGATATTAGTCCAGGCCTCAGAATACTAGTCCAGTAACAAAGCCCCTACACTACCCTACGCCAAATTACAAAGGGAATTGACAAAGCTGGTGACTATAACAAAGGATGCAGGACTCGGGGACATACAGATGGGTGCCAACAGGAACAGTTTTAGATTTCCACGTTGGGCATGAGTGGTGAAGTGAAGACCTTTCCATCCACCAACACGGGAGTGATGGGAGCAAGCTGCTGAGTTTCACCCATTTAGAACCAGAGGCATGTGAGCTATTGCAATGAACACTTTTCATGTAATTAAATGTCTGTCTCACTGCCACCATTCCCGGCGAGAGCTGGTATTTACCGCCTGGCGATTATCTTCTGATACTCAATTCTCATCAATCGGCCTCGGCTCCGAGCCTGGATCAAGGTCAGAATCTTCGCCAAGCGCTCGTCTCGCATTTCTTCCAGCTGACCCAGCAAGCCAGCCTTGAAGAACACCTGGTTGACGAAGGAAGGGACACTGTTCAGGGGCAGACAGGACAGAACATTCCCCTGGTCATGGCAGGCAGGGTTATAACCTAGCACAAGACTTCATTCACTCAATAAAACTCAAGTCTTGGGTGGCTCCTCGGGAACAGCATTTCGTTAGTGGGATCTTCCTCTACACTTCTCCAGGGTGGAAACCCATTTAGCTCAGACAGCGGCAGTTCAGGAGGAGCGAGCTGAGTGGGCGCGGGACTACAAAGGCCGGCGGCAGTCAGAGGTGCCTGAGATCGGGAGGAGCCGGGGATCGGGAGGAGATCGGGGGGAGCCGGGGATCGGGAGGAGCCGGGGATCGGGAGGAGCTGGGGATCGGGAGGAGATCGGGGAGAGCCGGGTTTCGGGAGCAGATTGGGGATTGGGAGGAGATCGGGGAGAGCCGGGGATCTGGAGGGGATCGGGAGGAGATCGGGGATCGGGAGGAGATCCAGTGGATCTATGTGCAGCAGCGACAGGAGTAAGGGACAAAAAGTAAAAAGACTCAAAATCGAAGTGTGACGTCACAGCCAAGCAGGTAAGTGATTGGCTGGTGGATTGGTGAGTCTTTTTCTTTTCTTTAAAAAAACCTTGGGCATTGGTGTAAGTTAGGAACTGCAATTAAATGGAGAAGTGATCTTTATTATCTAAAGAGAACTAATTAGTTAAATCAGCTGATTGCTGAGTAGTTGCTGGGTGTGTTTTGCTAAGGTTTAGAGTTTATTTCTGCTTGATAGTTCCAAGTGTAACTAGAGAGATGACAGTGCAGCTCAGTCCCATAGATTACACATCCTGTGGCATGTGGGAAGTCCTGGACGCTTCGTGCAGCTGGGACGACCACGTGTGCAGGAGGTGTCTCCAGCTCCAGTTTTGGAGTTTGAGCGGCGGCTGGAGTCACTGCGGTGCATCCGTGAGACTGAGAGCTACGTGGGTAACACGTTTCTAGAGGTGGTCACCCCGCAGCTTAAGAGTGAGCAGACAGAAGAGGAGGACCAGGCAGATAGTGCAGGAGTGCCCCGAGTCCATCTCGCTCTCCAATCGGTATTCTCTTCTCAGTACCAATGGGGGCAACGGTGGCTCTGGGGAGTGCAGCCAGAGCCAAGACTACGGTACCACGGGGGGCTCAGCTGCACGGAGGGGAGGGGGGTGAGGAGGAAGAAGAATGGAAGAGCTATAGTGGTAGGCGATTCAATACCCAGGGGAGCAGACAGGCGTTTCTGCGGCCGCAGACATGACTCCAGGATGGTATGTTGCCTCCCCAGTGCCAGGGTCAAGGATGTCACTGAGCGGCTGCAGGGCATTCTGGGGGGGGGGGGGGGGGGGGGGGGGGGGGGGGAAAGAGGGTGAACAGCCAGAGGCCGTGGTCCATATCGGGACCAATGACAGAGGTAGAAAGAGGGATGAGGTCCTTCAGGCAGAGTTTAGGGAGCTAGGAGATTAAAAATCAGGACCTCAAAAGGTAGTAATCTCCGATTACTCCCGGCGCCACGAGCTAGTGAGTACAGAAATAGGAGGATAGAGCAGATGAATACGTGGCTGGAGAGATGGTGCAGGTGGGAGGGCTTTAGATTCCTGGGGCATTGGGACCGTTTCTGGGGGAGGTGGGACCTGTACAAGCCGGACGGGTTGCACCTCAACAGAGCCGGGACCAATATCCTCGCGGGGGGGGTGGGGTTTGCTAGTGCTGTTGGGGAGGGTTTAAATTAACTTGGCAGGGGGATGGGAACCTGAGAATGGATTCAGTAGGGAGGGGAGTAAAGCTGCAATTAGAAAGCAAAAATGTAGAAAGTGAATTTGAAAGAAACAAGCAGGAAAAAGGGGTAAAAAACAAAATTAAAGACACTTTGTCTAAATGCACGTAGCATTTGTAACAAAATAGATGAGTTGACGGCACAAATAGATACAAATGGGTTTATCTGATAGCCATTACAGAGACGTGGTCGCAAGGTGACCAGGTCTGGGAATTAAATATTCAGAGGTATTTGACAATCCGGAAGGACAGACAGAAAGGAGGTGGGGTAGCTCTATTGATAAACGATGGAATCACTGCAATAGTGAGAAACGATATTAGCTCAAATGATCAGGGTATTGAAACAGTTTGGGTGGAGATAAGGAATAATAAGGGGAAAAAGTCACTGGTGGGCGTAGTCTATAGGTCCCCTAACAGACACAACTCTGTTGGTCGGAGAATAAACCAGGAAATAGTGGGGGCTTGTAAAAAGGGAACAGCAATAATCATGGGTGATTTTAACTTCCATATTGATTGGACAAATCAAATTAGTCAGGATAGCCTTGAGGAAGAGATAATAGAGTGCATAAGGGAAGGGTTACTTGAGCAGTATGTAACGGAACCAACCAGGGGGCAGGCTATCTTAGATCTGGTCCTGTGTAATGAGACAGGATTAATAAACAATCTCCTAGTAAAGGATCCCCTTGGAATGAGTGATCATAGTATGGTTGAATTTCAAATTCAGATGCAGGGCGAGAAAGTTAGATCTCAAACCAGCGTACTAAGCTTAAATAAAGGTGACTATGAATGTATGAGGGCAGAGTTAGCTAAAGTGTAGGATGGTTGATGACCAGTGGCGTACATTTAAGGAGTTACATCATAACTCTCAAGAAAAATATATTCCAGTGAGGAGGAAAGGGCGTCTGTGGCTAAGTAAAGAAATAAAGGATGGTATCCAATTAAAAACAAGGGCAGACAAAGTGGCCAAACTAGTGGGAGGTCAGAAGACTGGGAAGCTTTTAAAAGTCAGCAAAGAATGACTAAAAAAATGATTCAGAAAGGGAAGATAGACTATGAAAGTAAACTAGCACGAAATATAAAAACAAATAGCAAGAGTTTCTATCGGTATATAAAAAGGAAAAGAGTGACTAAAGTAAATGTTGGTCCCTTAGAGGACGAGACCGGGGAATTAGTGATGGGGAACATGGAGATGGCAGAAACTCTGAACAAATATTTTGTATCAGTCTTTACGGTAGAGAACACTAAAAATATCCCAACAGTGGATAGTCAAGGGGCTATAGGGGGGGAGGAACTTAACACAATCACAATCACTAAAGAGGTGGTACTCAGTAAGATAATGGGACTAAAGGCAGATAAATCCCCTGGACCTGATGGCTTGCATCCTCGGGTCTTAAGAGAAGTAGCGGCAGGGATAGTGGATGCATTGGTTGTAATTTACCAAAATTCCCTGGATTCTGGGGAGTTCCAGCAGATTGGAAAACTGCAAATGTAACGTGCCTTTTTAAAAAAGAAGGCAGACAAAAAGCAGGAAACTATAGACCAGTGGTTGGGAAAATGTTGGAGTCCATTATTAAAGAAGCAGTAGCAGGACATTTGGAAAAGAATAATTTGGTCAGGCAGAGTCAGCATGGATTTATGAAGGGGAAGTCATGTTTGACAAATTTGCTGGAATTCTTTGAGGATGTAACGAACAGGGTGGATAAAGGGGAACCAGTGGATGTGGTGTATTTGGACTTCCAGAAGGCATTTGACAAGGTGCCACATAAAAGGTTACTGCACAAGATAAAAGTTCACAGGGTTGGGGGTAATATATTAGCATGGATAGAGGATTGGCTAACTAACAGAAAACAGAGAGTCGGGATAAATGGTACATTCTCTGGTTGGTAATCAGGAACTAGTGGGGTGCCGCAGGGATCAATGCTGGGACCCCAACTATTTACAATCTATATTAACGACTTGGAAGAAAGGACCGAGTGTAATGTAGCCAAGTTTGCTGACAATACAAAGATGGGAGGAAAAGCAATGTGTGAGGAGGACACAAAAAACCTGCAAAAAGACAGACAGGCTAAGTGAGTGGGCAAAAATTTGGCAGATGGAGTATAATGTTGGAAAGTGTGAGGTCATGCACTTTGGCAGCAAAAATCAAAGAGCAATTTATTATTTAAATGGAGAAAAATTGCAAAGTGCTGCAGTACAGAGGGACCTGGGGTACTTGTACATGAAACACAAAAGGATAGTATGCAGGTACAGCAAGTAATCAGGAAGGCCAATGGAATCTTGGCCTTTATTGCAAAGGGGATGGAGTATAAAAGCAGGGAAGTCTTGCTACAGTTATACAGGGTATTGGTGAGGCCACACCTGGAATACTGCGTGCAGTTTCCATATTTACAAAAGGATATACTTGCTTTGGAGGAAGTTCAGAGAAGGTTCACTAGGTTGATTCCGGAGATGAGGGGGTTGATTTATGAGGAAAGGTTGAGTAGTTTGGGCCTCTACTCATTGGAATTCAGAAGAATGAGAGGTGAGCTTATCAAAACATATAAGATTATGAGGGGGCTTGACAAGGTGGATGCAGAGAGAATGTTTCCACTGATGGGGGAGACTAGAACTAGGGGGCATGATCTTAGAATAGGGGGCCACACATTTAAAACTGAGATGAGAAGGAATTTCTTCTCTGAGGGTTGTAAATCTGTGGAATTTGCTGCCTCAGAGAGCTGTGGAAGCTGGGACATTGAATAAATTTAAGACAGAAATAGACAGTTTCTTAACTAATAAAGGAATAAGGGGTTATGGGGAGCGGGCGGGGAAGTGGAGTTGACGACAAGATCAGATCAGCCATGATCGTATTAAATGGCGGAGCAGGCTCGAGGGGCCATATGGCCTACTCCTGCTCCGATTTCTTATGTTCTTATATTTTAGCAGAGTCTCTGCTAAACCAACACCAAGTTTATACCGAGAGCAGGAACGGGGAAGAGGAAAGCTAAGGGAAAGATTTCAGATTAGAATTATAGAATAGAAAAAAATTAAATAAAAAGAGGGGCAGAAAGAGAATCAGAAGGAAAGAGGTCTGATGATGGGCCCAGTTAAATGCTTCATTTTACTGACTTTTATACAAAGAATTACAGTTAATAATTAATATTCTACCAGTAAAGCTATTTCCAATATTAGAGCCGATTTATTTGTGTAATCTCCCAGGGAGACGGGAATATTCTGACTCTGCCTGGTTAATGGTTGAGAGCTGTTTCTGGTATTAAGGCCTGTTCTTACCTTAGTGTGACCAAACTTGTACTGAGTGTGGTCGATATCGAGAGACCCCAACAATTTCTCTGTTGCTTTTCTGCTGTCGACGAACTTGTCTTCAGGAACAGCATTTGGGTTGAGAATACGATAGCTGAAAATATAGAAAGGTTAAACAATCTGCTTCCTCTGAACATTACGGCGAGAGTCGAGGCTGGTGCACAGGGTCTGGGCTTCCCGTCACACCAAACACACTTAACAATGGGATCGGAATCATATAAATAATGTCTTTACATCTCAAAGCAGGTCACACATTGAATTACTCCGGAGTGCAGCGACTGTGGGTATGTTGGAAACTCACCAGGGTGAGGAGTGGCCAGGAATGGCTGGCGGAGGAATGTTGCTCCCTATTCTTCCAATAAGGA
The DNA here is from genome assembly GCF_044704955.1 of Pristiophorus japonicus. NCBI lineage: Eukaryota > Metazoa > Chordata > Chondrichthyes > Pristiophoridae > Pristiophorus > Pristiophorus japonicus. Next base: position 207,082,828 of record NC_091988.1, on the reverse strand, counting down.
TGTGGGATTGTTAACATCCACATGAACAGGTAAGGGGTAAGTCGGGGGAGGGGGTGGGGGGGTAAGTCGGGGGAGGGGGTGGGGGGGGTAAGTCGGGGGAGGGGGTGGGGGGGGTAAGTCGGGGGAGGGGGTGGGGGGGGTAAGTCGGGGGAGGGGGTGGGGGGGGTAAGTCGAGGGAGGGGGTGGGGGGGGTAAGTCGGGGGAGGGGGTGGGGGGGTAAGTCGGGGGAGGGGGTGGGGGGGTAAGTCGGGGGAGGGGGTGGGGGGGTAAGTCGGGGGAGGGGGTGGGGGGGTAAGTCGGGGGAGGGGGTGGGGGGGTAAGTCGGGGGAGGGGGTGGGGGGTAAGTTGGGGGAGAGGGTGGGGGGGTAAGTCGGGGGAGGGGGTGGGGGGGTAAGTCGGTGGAGGGGGTGGGGGGGTAAGTCGGGGGAGGGGGTGGGGGGGTAAGTCGGGGGAGGGGGTGGGGGGGTAAGTCGGGGGAGGGGGTGGGGGGGTAAGTCGGGGGAGGGGGTGGGGGGGTAAGTCGGGGGAGGTGGTGGGGGGGTAAGTCGGGGCAGGGGGTGGGGGGGTAAGTCGGGGCAGGGGGTGGGGGGGTAAGTCGGGGCAGGGGGTGGGGGGGTAAGTCGGGGGAGGGGGTGGGGGGGTAAGTCGGGGGAGGGGGTGGGGGGGTAAGTCGGGGGAGGGGGTGGGGGGGTAAGTCGGGGGAGGGGGTGGGGGGGTAAGTCGGGGGAGGGGGTGGGGGGTAAGTCGAGGGAGGGGGTGGGGGGGTACGTCGGGGGAGGGGGTGGGGGGGTAAGTCGGGGGAGGGGGTGGGGGGGTAAGTCGGGGGAGGGGGTGGGGGGGTAAGTCGGGGGAGGGGGTGGGGGGGTAAGTCGGGGGAGGGGGTGGGGGGTAAGTCGAGGGAGGGGGTGGGGGGGTACGTCGGGGGAGGGGGTGGGGGGGTACGTCGGGGTAAGTCGGGGGAGGGTCCAGAACCAGTGGGTTATTTTTGTCATAATGAGGTTCCTTTGGATGTCAGTAATTCCCGCTCTCAGTGCATTGATTTCAGAATCCTTGTCCTTATCCTGCGCCCTCGATCCACCCTCTGGTCACTCCGCCCCACCTCGGGGTACACGAGGCTGGCAGGATCCTGGGCCTCAACTGGCCCTCTGTGCTGTAACCATTGAATGATTAATACCCCATAACCTGATCACTTCTCGCCTGTCGACCCTCGCTGTGCAGCCTCTCCTGTGATGCCCGTCAGAATGTCGCCATGCTGAAGGTGAAGCCTGTTGTGTCAATGATCGAAGTCACTGCATCAGTTTGGAGCAGATTTAGAGCCGAGCCTCATTGGGAGGGTGTAAGTTTTACCGCTCTGCCGTCAGACGGTGCACTCGGTGACTTTCCTGTGTTTTGATGCTGGGCTCAGTCACTATTTTTAAACGGGTTGTCGACATTTAAAATAATACGCTGTGGATTGACCTCCCGTTATTCAGTAATTTGTTAAAAATAGAACAAAGAAATATTTCTACAGTCCTGACATAAAAGACCAAACGTCCTCGGACTCCGCTGGACTCTTGCTCTGCGAGATCCCAATCAGCTGTATTGGGGGAGGGGCTGGGGACGAGGGCTCCTAATGCAGGGCGACCTCTCTCCCCGGACCCTAAGGAACTCAGCGAATGTCTGTACACAGAGTGAGTTGGCTGGAATCTGCCTCCGGAGCAACACATGTGGGCCCATGGGGGGGGGGGGGATAAGCCAGGCCAAAGGTGGGTACACTTAAGCAAAGGAGGGCACACTGGTGGGAGGGGGTCACACTGGCGGGGGGGGGCACACTGGCAGGGGGCACACTGGCCGGGGGGCACACTGGCGGGAGGGGGGCACACTGGCGGGGGGGGGGCACACTGAGTGGCACTGTCTGCGATATTTCAATGCACAATGGCAGCACTTGAGAAGCCTCTCAATGGGTCTAGGAATGGCTCCATTGTTTCAGTTCCTGCCCCGCCAACACTCGAGTACAGGGCAGCTCTCCACCTCTCCCCATCCCTTCCTTTTATAATCTTCAGGTTTATGGCCACCTGCCCACCTCTCCTGGATTTATCTCATACGGTCAGTCCTGGTAATCTCCCTGTGCTGTCGGTTAACCCAAGTATCTCAATAAACAAATCTCAGTTCTTCATAATCTCTTCTGTTCACCCCTGCAGTACACCCGGAGTATTAAAGAGTTCGGCAGCCTCATGGGGCGCAGGGTAATGTTCGCCATAGTGCGGTAAGGGGTTGGCACCCGCCAATACTGTGGCAGTGCCTCCACTAACCCCTGCACAATCTCACCCCCGCCCCGGGCAAAAAGTGTTTTGCGCCCCCCCCGGAGGTACTAACAGGCATTGCAAAAAGGGGAAATTTTATCCCCATTATGTTTGAAAGATTCTCCTGGATACAATTTCCCACTGGGACATCCTTGGCCGTGTCACAGGAACAGGAATCGACCGTATGGCCCCTCGAGCCTGTTACACCATTTACCAAATGTCACTCAGTAACTTGCTGTCAAATTCCAACTGGATGCACGAATGCATGATGGATTTAAATCTACATCCCACTCACACGGTAAGGTCCCGCCTTGTCTCTGTGGCCCCTTAACCCTTCTCAGAATGAGGGGCAAAGGGTTGAGTTTCAGGAATTCTCTTGGTGTTGTTTTAAGGAGCCATTCGACTCTAAGCTGTAAGGGGGTTAAAGGTTACTAACCCTGGGATGGTCAACAGGCCACAGCCAGGCTGACATTGACTGGACTCCCGGGGCCAAACAACAACTTGTATTTATATAGCGCCTTTAAGGTAGTGAACTGTCTTAAGGCGCTTCACAGGAGTGTTTATTACGTGATTTTAAAAAATTTGACACCAAGCTGCATAATTAGCGCAGGTGACCAAAAGCTTGGTCAAAGAGGGAGGTTTTAAGGAGCATCTTGAAGGAGGAGAGAGAGGTAGAGAGACGGAGAGGTTTAGGGAGGGAGTTCCAGAGCTTGGGGCCTAGGCAACAGAAGGCACGGCCACCAATGGTGGAGTGATTATAATCAGGGATGCTCAAGAGGGCAGAATTAGAAGAGGGCAGAATTAGAGGAGCGCAGACATCTCGGGAGGTTGTGGGGCTGGAGGAGATTACAGAGATAGGGAGGGGCGAGGCCATGGAGGGATTTGTAAACAAGGATGAGAATTTTGAAATCGAAGCGTTGCTTAACCAGAAGCCAATGTGGGTCGGCGAGCACCGGGGTGATGGGTGAGCGGGACTTGGTGTGAGTTAGGACACAGGGGCAGCGAGCACAGGGGTGATGGGTGAGCGGGACTCGGTGCAAGTTAGGACACGGGGCAGCGAGCACGGGGGTGATGGGTGAGCGCGACTCGGTGCGAGTTAGGACACGGATTGCCGAGTTTTGGATCACCTCTAGTTTACATAGGGTAGAACGTGGGAGGTCAGCCAGATGTGCATTGGAATAGTCAAGTCTAGAGGTAAAAAAGGCATTGATGAGGGTTTCAGCAGCGGATGAGCTGAGGTAAGGGCGGAGATGGGCGATGTTGTGGAGGGGGAAATAGGCGGTCTTAGTTATGCTGCGGATATGTGGGCGGAAGCTCATTTCAGGGTCAAATATGACACCAAGGTTGTGAACAATGTGGTTCAGCCTCAGACAGATGTGAGGGACAGGGATGGAGTCAGTGGCGAGGGATCGGAGTTTGTGGCGGGGACCTAAAAGAATGGCTTCGGTATTCCCAATATTCAATTGTAGAAAATTTCTGCTCATCCAGGACTGGATGTCGGACAAGCAGTCTGACAATTTAGTGACCGTGGAGGGGTGGAGAGAAGTGGTGGTGAGGTAGAGCTGGGTGTCTCAGCGTACATGTGGAAACTGACGCTGTGTTTCCGGATGATGTCACCAAGGGGCAACATGTAGATGAGAAATAGGAGGGGGCCAAGGATAGATCCTTGGGGGACACCAGAGGTAACGATGTGGGGGTGGGAAGAGAAGCCGTTGCAGGTGATTCTCTGACTACGATTCGATGGATAAGAATGGAACCAGGCGAGTGCAGTCCCACCCAGTTGGACCATGGTGGAGAGGCGTTGGAGGAGGATGGAACCAGGCGAGTGCAGTCCCACCCAGTTGGACCATGGTGGAGAGGCGTTGGAGGAGGATGGAACCAGGCGAGTGCAGTCCCACCCAGTTGGGCGATGGTGGAGAGGCGTTGGAGGAGGATGGAACCAGGCGAGTGCAGTTCCACCCAGCTGGACCATGGTTGAGAGGCGTTGGAGGAGGATGGAACCAGGCGAGTGCAGTTCCACCCAGCTGGACCATGGTTGAGAGGCGTTGGAGGAGGATGGAACCAGGCGAGTGCAGTCCCACCCAGTTGGGCGATGGTGGAGAGGCGTTGGAGGAGGATGGAACCAGGCGAGTGCAGTCCCACCCAGCTGGACCATGGTGGAGAGGCGTTGGAGGAGGATGGAGTGGTCAACCGTGTCAGAGACTGCAGACAGGTCGAGAAGAACGAGGAGGGATAGTTTGCCTTTGTCACAGGCACAAAGGATGTCATTTGTGACTTTGATGAGAGCCGTTACGATACTGTGGCAGGCGCGGAATCCGGATTGGAGAGATTCAGACATGGAATTACGGGAAAGATGGGCACGGATTTGGGAGGCGACAACACGTTCAAGGGTTTGGAGAGGAAAGCGAGGTGATGAAAAAATACCCCTCCCCAGGATTAAAACGGCCATTTTGGCCGGAGATGAAAGGTAAAGCCCTGGTCACGGCCCTGGTGTCAGTGTGAACAATCAAGTCATGATCAGTGACTGTGCAAAAAGCAACCACAATCAGCAAAGGTCTTTTACATTGTGGGTGGAGGCCCTACTGTGGCTATTTGAGGGGGTTCAAAGTTCAACACATGGACGCACCACAGCATGTGTTTCCTTACCGCTGCTTGAAGTCTGCATACAGCACTCTGTTCGGGAAACCTTTGCGGCAAATACGGATTCCTTCGAGCACGCCATTACAGCGGAGCTGGTGCAGAACCATGAACGGGTCCATCGCACCTGCACAATGGAGAACGATGAATTACCAGCCAGCAAGGACCAAGCGTTAGAATGGCCAAACCTACCCTGAACCACAGTCTCACCATCAGGTCCCATTATCCAGAGTTTGACCGTCAGGTCCCATTAACCAGAGTCTGACCATCAGGTCCCATTAACTAGAGTCTCACCGTCAGGTCCCATTAACTAGAGTCTGACCGTCAGGTCCCATTAACTAGAGTCTGACCATCAGGTCCCATTAATCAGAGTCTGACCATCAGGTCCCATTAACTAGAGTCTGACCGTCAGGTCCCATTAATCAGAGTCTCACCATCAGGTCCCATTAATCAGAGTCTGACCATCAGGTCCCATTAACCAGAGTCTGACCGTCAGGACCCGTTACATTGGGGCCTTTCCCGGGGGTGCCTGTGAACAGAGAGGATCACGACATGGGACACTTTGAAGAATGATTGTGTGGAGTGTTGGATTGAAGGGTTGAAAGTTTATTCTACACAGCACAGTTTGTCACAAGTTGTCACTTGTAGGCCGGAAGGATCATATTTCTATCGCGCTTTCACGACTTTAGGAATTCCCAAAGCGCTTTATACCCATTAAATACTTTTGAATTGTAGCCACTGTTGTAATGTTGGAAACACGGCAGCCAAAATGTGCACAGCAGGATTCCACAAACAACAATGATCAGATAATCTGTTTTAGTGATGTTGGTTGGGGGATGAATATTGACCAGGACACTGGGGAGAACTCCCCAGATCTAGTTCAGGAGGGGGCATTTGCCTGAGCCTACTGCTGAGGCATGTTGTTGGGCCGGAGTGGAGGGATCTCTTCATTGCATTTAGTTCATAACTGACTTGAGGAATAGGAGGGGGAAAGGTATTTTGTGTGTGGAAAACGTTTCATTGATCACTATGTGGACAAGAAACTTCCTCCCACAGACACACACACACAAATGTACTTAATGGATCGTTAGGGGGGCAATCCCAACAGGACAGCTTGTGTCAGTCACACTGGAGTATTCTTGGGATCAGTGTTACACATTGACATAGCTCAGATCGCCACCTGAACATTCACCTCCTAGTAACAGCACCAGGCTGGATGGAGCCAAGTACCTGGAGTCTTGGATTCGTTGGGAATGATACAGCGCACAAAATGAGGCTGGGTCTGTCGCAAGTTGGTCATCAGCTTGTTGAGGTTCTCCTGTGGTGATGAAAGAAAGAAGTTTGTTACTGCAGGTGCCTTCTTCAAGATTGGGCTCAGAATTTGCTGAACAATTCTATAGCTAACAATCTGCTCTTCACACAAAAACTATTAAAGTTACCCTTTCTCTTGAACTTTCTCCCATCCCGACCTCAACCCCTGTCCCTAACTCATGCCGAGGTTGTGAGGTCACTGGCACCTGTGTGAGCATGCACACTGTGTAGATGCTCGCTGGTTAATAGGGGATCCTCATTGGTTAATGGGGGATCCTCTCTGGTTAATAGGGGATACTAGAAATTTACAGTACAGGAAGCCATTTCGGCCCATCGTGTCCATGCCTGCCGACCAAGAGCTACCCAGCCTATTCCCACTTTCCAGCTCTGGGTCCGTAGCCCTGTAGGTTACGGCACTTCAGGTGCACAGCCAAGTACTTTTTAAATGTGGTGAGGGTTTCTGCCTCTACCACCCTTTCAGGCCGTGAGTTCCAGACCCCCACCACCCTCTGGGTGAAAGAATTTCCCCTCAAACCCCCATTAAACCTCCTACCAATTACTTTAAATCTATGCCCCTGGTTGTTGACCCCTCTGCTAAGGGATTAGGCCCTTCCTATCCACTCTATCCAGGCCCCTCATAATTTTATACACCTCAATAAGGTCTTCCCTCAGCCTCCTCTGTTCCAAGGAAAACAAACCCAGCATCTCCAATCTTTCCTCATAGTTAAAATTCTCCAGTCCCGGCAACATTCTCGTAAAGCTCCTCAGTAATCTCTCTCGTGCAATCACATCTTTCCTGCTATGTGGTGACCAGAACTGCACGCAGTACTCCAGCTGTGGCCTAACTAGTGCTTTATACAGTTCAAGCATAACCTCCCTACTCTTGTATTCCATGCTTTGGCTAATAAAGGCAAGTATTCCGTATGCCTTCTTAACCACCTTATCTACCTTTCCTGCTACCCTCAGGGATCTGTGGACACGCACTCCAAGGTCCCTCTGTTCCTCTACACTTCTCAGTGTCCTACCATTTATTGTGTATTCCCTTGCCTTGTTAGCCCTCCCCAAATGCATTACCTCACACTTCCCCGAATTGAATTCCATTTGCCACTGTTCTGCCCACCTGACCATTACATTGATAGCTTCCTGCAGTCTACAGCTTTCTTCTTCATTATCAACCACACAGCCTATTTTAGTATCATCTGCAAACCTCTTAATCATACCCCTTATATTCAAGTCTAAATCATTGATATATACCACAAAAAGCAAGGGACCCAGTACTGAGCCCTGCAGGACCCTACTACAAACAGCCTTCCAGTCACAAAAACACCCATTGACCATTACCCTTCGCTTCCTGCCTCTCAGCCAACTTTGGACAAACTTGTCACTTTGCCCTGGATCCCATGGGCTTTTACTTTTGTGACTAGTCTACCATGTGGGACCTAATCAAAAGCTTTGCTGAAGTCCATATACACTACATCATACGCACTACCCTCATCGACCTTCCTGGTTACCTCCTCGAAAAATTCAATCAAGTTAGTCAGACATGACCTTCCCTTAACAAATCCATGTTGTCTGTCCTTGATTAATCCATGTCTTTCTAAATGAAGATTTATCCTGTCCTTCACAATTTTTTCCATTGATTTTCCCATCACCGAGGTTACGATCCTCTCTGGTTAATAGGAGATGCTCCGGGTAATAGGGGAGCCTCTGGAGTTGAGCGACAGATATTGTAGTTTTCTTTTCCTGGTGACAGTGTGCCGTTGTTCCAAGCAATATTAAGGGTGAGGGGATATGATTGGTTTGGGATGCCGCTGCGTTTATTTCCCCATCAGGACTTATCCGGCTGTCGTTCTTTTTCAAAACTTAACACATTCTACTCTTCAGCAGATAGTGAGTAGAAAGATAGCACAGACTTAAAGTGATGTTCATTCATAAATTAGCTAAACATCACTGCAAGTCTTAACTACCTTGATCTCATTGTCAGGTCAGAAAGAAATCACAAGGTCAGTTCGGATTAAGGAAGCTTTTAGGCATTTCATCTCATCCATCCCGAATCCCAACATTCCCACTGAGCCAAGCTGTCTCCAAGAAGCCTTAGTAAATGGTTAAGAATGGGATCATCTATTAAAAAGTATAACCTCCCTCTTTAGCCTTTGGAATCCTCGCTTAATAAATCCAACAAGGAATTCAGGAGAAACTTCTTTACCCAGAGAGTGGGGAGAATGTGGAACTCGCTGTCACAGGGAGGGGTTGAGGCGAATAGTATCGATACATTTAAGGGGAGGCTGGACAAACATATGAGGGAAAAGGGAACCGAGGGTTATGCTGATAGAGTTAGATGAGGAAAGGCGGGAGGAGGCTCGAGGGGAGCATAAACACCGGCATGGACTGGTTGGGCCGAATGGCCTGTTTCTGTGCTGTATATCCCATACAATCCTATGTATGGTCACCCTGTTTAAAGTTTGGTGGTATCTGCTACCTGATACATGTTTGATAGGGGAGAGATGGGGCCAGGCTGATGTGATAATTCTTAGTTATTGAGCATCTGGGGAAAGGATTTTATTTGAATTACGAAGAGAGCTATTCGCACAGTCACAGTGGGCACTGTACTGATCTAGCTCGGGGCTCCAGCTTCTGAATGCTGGGTAAGGTGAGGGTGTGACCATCTCCTCTCTCCGCCCACTGTCAGGATAGGATTACAAATACATTTGGGCCAATCTCAGCCTAGCTGACCTGAACGTTGAGTTTACAACTACCTGTAACTTTCCACAAATTTGCACTGAATAAACAATCTCACTTGGCGAGGACTGGTGTGAGAAATGGAGCTCAGAAGGGCTCTGGGTTTCAGGTACATTATTTGAACAGGATAGAGTGAGCTTTACTCTGTATCTCACCGTGCTGTAGCTGACCTGGCAATGCTTGGGGTGCCCATAGTTCCAGTGCCAACATCCTTTGCCTTAATTGGAACTAAAATTTGACCAAAGCAAGAAAGAACGTTTCCTGGGATATGTACAAGGAGAAAATCTTATTGGGATTGACTGAGGGCAGTCTCGGGCACTTTGATTGGGTCACTGGTAATGTTATGGTGCTCTCCAATTGTTCCACTATCTCCCGCTCTGTCTAGGTTCTTTCCGTACTATCTCAGGTTTGAAGTATTAGAAAGAACAAAATATAATGGAGTGTTTTCCAATGACTATTACATTGAGTGATTCCGTTTCACCCTCTGTCTCGTATAGTAACTAATCCGGAGAATTCGGGCAGTTTTTGTACAATAAAATTTAAAGTATCCAATAATTTGATTACAAAAAATGTGAAGAACATTGTAACACAGGAATCTAGAGCTCAAAAAATAGAAATATTTGATCATTTGGATTAAGTGACTTTGAATTAAGAGGCACTAAGTGTTGCTGAATTGTAGGATCAGTTTGCATTTTTTCATATCGAACTATTAATAATGTTTCACAATTTCAATCAGTGGATTTTTGTCACTAACTATTTGAGTGGATATTGAAATTCAAACTGTTCCATCATTGGCCGGGTCACTTCCCAGCAGTTTAAGATGTTTCAGGCGAAGCGATGTGGAATGAAACTCGGTCAGATTCTGATACTGGTGCACGCACTCTGAGTGAAGGAAGCTGTATATCGCCCCATGGAGTGTATCGGAGGGTGAGATTACAATTGGCCAACATTTGAGGAGTGCGGAGTGTGCACAAAAAGCCAGTTTGAAGCTGGATTGTACACAGAGTTGAATCTTACTTTATGTAACTGGGAGACAGTCTGGAAAGACGCAGCTTTCTTCCGCTTTTCCTTTGTCCCAGACTTGCTCTGCTCCTGGGCTGGAATGAAAGGAGAAGAGTGAAAAATAAAATATTTATTATATGGGAGTCGGTGGGTACAGCCACTTCCAGCAGTAAGTGCACCCAGAAAATCCCAGAATTAATCCCGGTCTCAGTGACGAGTCAGCAGGATATCGAGGTACTGGTACAGTCAGGGCACAGCCGGGGGCATTGGCCTGTGTTAAACCTGAATTGAGAGTGCTTAATACAGACTCTAGGTTAAAGTATTCACAACTACTTCATCTCTTACTTGCTCCATGAGCAGGGAAGGTTCCAGAATTGTGCCTGGCCCGTGGTCCGATTGATTGTGTCTGCACTTCATTGCTGGTGATTGGGGGTTGAGATCGGGATCTGGGTCCAGGTCAGAATGAGGTCGGATTCAGGGTTGAGATTTGAGGCCGGTGTCGTAATTTGGGGGCCAGGGTCAGAGTGGGGTCAGGGTTGGAGTCAGGGGTCGGGTCAGATTCAGGGTTGAGTCGGGTCAGGTCAGATTCAGGGTCAGAGTGGGGTCAGGGTTGGAGTCAGGGGTCGGGTCAGATTGGGGTTCGGGTCTGGAGTCAGGTTTGGGGTTGGTGTCGTAATTCGGGAGTCGGAGTCAGGTTGGGGTCGGATTCAGGGTCGGGAGTCGGGGTCAGTGTGGGGTCAGGTTGGGGTCGGGGTCAGCGTGGGGTCAGGTTGGGGTTGGATTCAGGGTCGGGAGTCGGAGTCGGGTTGGGGTCGGGAGTCAGGGTCAGTGTGGGGTCAGGGTCGGTGTGGGGGTTTGGGGTCGGGGGTCAGGGTCTGGGCCTACATGGACGGGAAGCAACAGACCACAGTCCCTGTCCTGACTGTTGGAAAGTTTCAGTCTGAGGCACTCAGCTGGACAAAGAACAGGAACAGATATTAACAAGTTGAAAATAATTTACCTATTTCGGCACCGATATAATTTTCATACAAGCTGGCCAACAGCTTGTTGGAAGATTTCTGAAAGATTGCCACCACTGTCTCATTCAGAGGGTCCTTGTTTTTATTCAGCCACCCATTAATATTGTAAGGAACCTGTGGGAAAATCAAAAGTAATCCCCGTGGAGATCAAGACTCAGCAACAAAACGTGTCGGACTGGAGCCCAGTGAATCTCAGTTAACTCTTTCACTTACTGAGCGTCCCCTTAAACAGGCCCTGTCACATTCTCTCTCACACTCTCTCTCTGATACACTGTTATATCTGTGTAATAATTTATCACACTTACCACACCAGCGTAGTGAACCAGCTCGAAATGAGCCTCATATTTGCGTTTTTTGTCTGGCCGAGGTTTCTGCAGGTTGGGCGATTTCCCCAGGTGATTGTCATACAGCTTGGCTTTGAATGACATGTCGGTGGCTTTTGGGAACATGCATTCCTCCTCCAGGATTGACAGGATGCCCAACGGCTGAGTCAAACAGCGAATAAACAGTCAGTGAGTTAAGCACGCTTTCTCACTTCCCGCCAATTCCCTTCCCGCCAATTCCCTTCCCTCTCCGCCTTTTCCGAGGTTGTTACCTCCTCCCTGAGGTAAAGTTCCATGGCAGCAGTTGCCCTCTGGGCCTCACCCTGCGTAAGAACCTCTATTTGACTGGGGGTGGCATCACAGTGAGTGGGATTCTAGCCTTTGTCGTAGCCGTCATGTAAGAACCGGGACAATTTTTCCCTGATATTCCCGGGTCCGGAATCCAGTTGTGGCCCCTTAGCATGATGGCAACTGAGATCAACTAACTGTGCACAGACTGGGAATTGAACTGGGGTCTCCCTGGTCTAGCTCAGTCAAAGAGGTAGGTTTTAAGGAGAGTCTTAAAGAGGGAAAGAGAGGTAGCGAGGGGGGAGAGGTTTAGGGAGGGAGTTCCAGAGCTCAGGACCCAGGCAGCTGAAGGCACAGCTACCGATGGTGCAGTGATTACAAACAAGGATACTCAAGAGGCCAGAATTGGAGGAGTGCAGAGATCTCGGGGGGAAGGGGGGGGGGGGGTTGTGGGGCTGGAGGAGATTAGAGATAGGGAGGGGTGAAGCCATGGAGGGATTTGAACACGAGAATGAGAATTTTAAAATCGAGGCATTACTGGAGCGGGAACCAATGTAGGTCAGCGAGCACAGGGGGTGGTGGATGAGCGGGACTCGGTGCGAGTTAGGATACGGGTCAGGTTGGAATAGAGGGCGAGAGGAACAAACCTACGGAAGGATCTGCAAACTACAACAAATATTTTAACTGAATTTTCTGGACATGCAACAAAAATGTGTATGTCAAAAGATCGTTTTTCCCTAAAATATTTTACATTTGAAAGAGATGAACGGTTTGCACAAGTCTCTACCTTTTCAATAAGATCAATACAAGCCTGCAGATCCAGGCCAAAGTCAATGAAGACCCAATCGATTCCCTCCTTCTTATATTCCTCCTGTTCCAGCACAAACATGTGGTGATTGAAAAACTGTTGCAGTTTCTCATTTGTGTAGTTGATGCAGAGCTGCTCGAAGCTATTAAACTGTAGGACCAGAGAGAGAGAGAGGAAGGGAGGGGGGAGGGAGAGAGAGAGAGAGAGAGAGAGGAAGGGAGAGGGAGGGAGGGAGGGGGAGGGAGGGAGGGAGGGGAGGGGGAGAGAGGGAGGGAGGGGGAGAGAGAGAGGGGGAGGGGGAGGGAGAGAGAGAGAGAGAGAGAGAGGAAGGGAGGGGGAGGGAGAGAGAGAGAGAGAGAGGAAGGGAGGGGGAGGGAGAGAGAGAGAGAGAGAGGAAGGGAGAGGGAGGGAGAGAGAGAGAGAGAGAGAGAGAGGGAGGGAGGGAGGGGGAGGGGGAGAGAGGGAGGGAGAGAGAGGGAGAGAGGAAGGGATAGAGAGGGAGAGAGAGAAGGCGAGAGAGAGAGAGAGAGAGAGAGAAGGCAAGAGGGAGAGGGAGGGAGGGGGAGGGAGAGAGAGAGAGGGAAGAAAGGAAGGGGAGAGAGAGAGAGAGAGAAGGAGAAAGGAGAGAGAGAAAGAAAGCGGGAGAGAGAGGAAGGTAGGGAGATGGAGAGACAGAGAGAGGGGGAGGGAGGGAGAGAGAGAGAGCATTAATAGTTATACAGGATGTGGTCTGTAATTGTTGGACTGAATGCCTGGAGACAGAGTGAGACGATGGGTTCTATTATGGGTTGTAAAGTCCCTACACCTTCCAGCATGCTCAGATTCAGAGTGTGACTGCTCGGTGATCTGTGTTCGGGAGGGGGATTTCAACCCCACCCCCGCCTGACAGTTACCAGGGGGGCAGTTAAAATAGAGTAGGGGATTGACCCTGACCTGGCCGTGTAATTGAAGGCAGCAAGGACGCCCGCTGAGCGATTCATGCACACTTCCTTGGTGAACGCCTGCATTGACTAGAATAGAGAACACGAAGAGGCTATTCAGCCCATTGTGTCAGCACTGGTTCTTTGCTAGACTTTGACAAGCCCCTTGATATCCAGAAAAGCTTTAATGAGGTCACTGCAAAGTCTCTTTTCAATTGGAAAGTTCAGCTTTTTACACAAAAACAGCATTTCCTGATGGTTGGATGAATTAGCTAGAGTTAACGACCTGCGGACCTTCGACCGGTCACTCTCACATTTCCCACCTTATCGGCTTCGGTTTTAAATGGATTGCAGTTGTAGTCAGGGACTTACATCAAATATTTCAAAACCTGCGATGTCCAGCACTCCGATGAAGAACTGCCTTGATAACTTAGTGTCCAAGGTCTTATTGATCCGAGTGACCATCCACTTAAACATGCGATCATAAGTGGCCTTCCCCAGAGCCCCCACAGCATAATTGACCTGCAAGGGAAGAAATTACATTTCACCAATGTCGAACCTTTCTCTGCAGTGGCTTAAAGGTGACCAATGATGTGATCTGGGCAGATCCATGCCCCTCAATTACTGGCTCTTCAACAACTTGCATTTATATAACAAAATTAAATATCCCAAGACACTTCACAGGAGCGTTATCAAACAAAACCTGACACCAAGCCACATATGGAAATATTAGGGCAGGTGACCAAATGCTTGGTCAAAGAGTTAGGTTTTAAGGAGCGTCATAAAGGAAGAGAGAGAGGAAGTGAGGGTTAGGCAGGGAATTCCAGAGTTAGGGCAAGGTCACCGATGGTGGAATGCTCAAGAGGGCAGAATTAGAGGAGCGCAGAGATCTCGGGGGGTTGTGGGGCTGGAGAAGGTTACAGATGGGACGAGGGCCATGGAGGGATTTGAACACAAGCATGTAAACTTTAAAATCAAGATATTGCGGAGTCAATGTAAGTGAACAAGCACAGGGGCAATGGGTGAGCGGGACTCGGGGCGAGTTAGGACACGGGGCAGTGAGCACAGGGGGGGATGGGCGAGTGGGACTCGGGGCGAGTTAGGACACGGGGCAGTGAGCACAGGGGGTGATGGGTGAGCGGGACTCGGGGCGAGTTAGGACACGGGGCAGTGAGCACACGGGGTGATGGGTGAGCGGGTCTGGGTGCGAGTTAGGACACGGGGCAATGAGCACAGGGGGTGATGGGTGAGCAGGACTTGGTGCGAGTTAGGACACGGGGCAGTGAGCACAGGGGGCGATAAGTGAGCAGGACTCGGTGCAAGTTAGGACACGGGACAGCGAGCACAGAGGCAATGGGTGAGCGGGACACGGTGCGAGTTAGGACAAGGGGCAGCGAGCAGAGAGGCAATGGGTGAGCGGGACTCGGTGCGAGTTAGGACACGGAGTAGCGAGCACAGGGGGTGATGGGTGAGCGGGACTCGGTGCGAGTTAGGACACGGGGCAGCGAGCACAGGGGGTGATGGGCGAGTGGGACTCGGTGCGAGTTAGGACACGGGGCAGTGAGCACAGGGGGCGATAAGTGAGCAGGACTCGGTGCAAGTTAGGACACGGGACAGCGAGCACAGAGGCAATGGGTGAGCGGGACACGGTGCGAGTTAGGACATGGGCAGCAGAGTTTTGGTTGAGCTCAGGTTGACGGAGGTGGTGTCGGTGATGCAGCAGATGGGGGCGTAAGCTCATCTGTTCCATGCTCAGAGGCTGCTTTTCAATTGTCCTCGAGTTCTCAAAACCCTATTTTGTCTCTCTTCCCACCACCATAAAGCTTCTAAATCCCGTTGTGTCCGTGCCTCTGGCCACACCGTTCCTTCTATACCATCGGAGATGTTGTTCCAGAGTCCTCCCAGTGTAGGATGGTCAGGAATCAATGCCCAGGGTAGAAACAGGGTCAGAATCCTGGAACTCCCTCCCTAACAGCACTGTGGGAGCACCTTCACCACACGGACTGCAGCGGTTCAAGAAGGCAGCTCACCACCCCCTTCTCGAGGGGCAATTAGGGATGGGCAATAAATGCTGGCCTTGCCAGTGATGCCCACATCCCAGGAATAAATTAAATAGAACATGGCTCCTGATGTCTGAGGGAAACAGGGCACGTGCGGGCATTCTCGCACTGGAAGTTCTGTCCCTTCTGCCAAGATCAGCCTGGTGTGCTGGCTCCCACAAACACCGGCTTCATTACCTTTAAACTGGTCCCTTTGACAATGGGAACCAGCTTCTCATGCTGCTGGTAGGTACCCAGACCCCCATATCACACGCTCGCTTACCTCTGGCAAGTGCCCAGGAACTGACCGGTCATCAGCGGGGTCAGGGGCAGCGGACGTTCCCTGGGTTAATATTTCCCCCCAAAATACCACAGCACAGGATAAAGTGGCAGTGTGCTGTGTGTGTGATCCATAGACCCAGGAGGCCCCTGCTGTGAGTTAGCTGATGTCAATCGGGACAGCACCAAGGGTGGAGGTCACTGGTCAGTGAGCAATCAGTGAGTGGGCAATGAGACGGTCACCTGTTTGACCTCCATCTGTGGAACACGCTGAGATACTGGGAGCGCCAAAAAGAGACGGAAAAATATCAAATCATTTATTTTTTTTTAAAATGGGAAATAACTAAGCCGGGAAATATTAAATACAATGAAATATTTTGTACTACCTGGGCGACGGTCTGACCCTTGGTCACCCATTCATTCCCTACTTTCACCCGGGGATGGAGCAGCGCTTTCACCAGGTCGGCGGAGCTGACACCCATCAGGTAAGCAGCCTTGTCGGTATCTGCAACGTCAAAGATCAAAGTTACTGTGAGAATCAGTAATCCCCACAACCAATCCCATTTCAAACCGAGGTAGTGAATGGGCCCCGGGGAGTGAATGGGCCCCGGGGAGTGAATAGGCCCCGGGGAGTGAATGGGCCCCGGGGAGTGAATGGGCCCCGGGGAGTGAATGGGCCCCGGGGAGTGAATGGGCCCCGGGGAGTGAATGGTGAACTTGGAATACCTTTTTATTTGGAGTTCAGGGTAGGATGGGAATGATTCTCAGCTGTGAGAGTGTAATGTGTGAAATGTCACAGCACATTCGTGGTGGTGTGCAACTGTCCCCTACCCTCACACTTACCGTCACCAGATCAATAGACGGCGGTAATTCCAACCTGTCTCAACTGGCAGGAAACTGACAGAATCAGGTGCAAAGCCGCATTCACCCCTCGATCGGCTTTACTCTCCATTGAGCGAGGAGCAAAACCAGCCTTCTACCAATCCTGTGAGCTTTACTCTGTATCTAACCCATGCTGTACCTGCCCTGGGAGTGTTTGATGGGACAGTGTAGAGGGAGCTTTACTCTGTATCTAACCCCCTGTACCTGCCCTGGGAGTGTTTGATGGGACAGTGTAGAGGGAGCTTTACTCTGTATCTAACCCCCTGTACCTGCCCTGCGAGTGTTTGATGGGACAGTGTAAACATAGAACATAGAAAATAGGTGCAAGAGTCGGCCTTCGAACCTGCACCACCATTCAATAAGATCATGGCTGATCATGCAACTGCAGTACCCCATTCCTGCTTTCTCTCCATACCCCTTGATCCCTTTACCCGTAAGGGCCACATTTAACTCCCTTTTGAATATATCTAACGAACTGGCCTCAACAACTGAACAGCACTGAACCTTGCAGTACCCCACTAGTCACTGCCTGCCATTCTGAAAAGGACCCTTTTATTCCTACTCTTTGCTTCCTGTCTGCCAACCAGTTCTCTATCCATGTCAATACATTACCCCCAATACATTGTGCTTTAATTTTGCGCACCAATCTCGTGTGTGGGACCTTGTCAAAAGCCTTTTGAAAGTCCAAATACACCACATCCACTGGTTCTCCCTTGTCCACTCTACTAGTTACATCTTCAAAAAATTCTAGAAGATTTGTCAAGCATGATTTCCCTTTCATAAATCCATGCTGACTTGGACCGATCCTGTTATTGCTTTCCAAATGCACTGCTATTACCTCTTTAATAATTGATTCCAAAATTTTCCCCACGACCGATGTCAGGCTAACCGGTCTATAATTACCCGTTTTCTCTGTCCCTCCTTTTTTAAAAAGTGGGGTTACATTAGCTACCCTCTAATCCACAGAAACTGATCCAGAGTCTATAGAATGTTGGAAAATGACCACCAATGCATCCACTATTTCTAGGGCCACTTCCTTAAGTACGCTGGGATGCAGACTATCAGGCCCTGGGGATTTATCGGCCTTCAATCCCATCAATTTCCCCAACAATATTTTCTGACTAATAAGGATTTCCTTCAGTTCCTCCTTCTCACCAGACCCTTGGTCCCCTAGTATTTCTGGAAAGTTATTTGTGTTTTCCTTAGTGAAGACAGAACCAAAGTATTTGTTCAATTGGTCTGCCATTTCTTTGTTCCCCATTATAAATTCACCTGATCCTGACTGCAAGGGACCTACATTTGTCTTCACTAATCTTTTTCTCTTCACATATCTATAGAAGCTTTTGCAGTCAGTATTTATGTTCCCTGCAAGCTTACTCTCATACTCTATTTTCCCCCTCCTAATTAAATCCTTTGTCTTCCTCTGCTGAATTCTAAATTTCTCCCAGTCCTCAGGTTTACTGCTTTTCTGGCCAATTTATATGCCTCTTCCTTGTATTTAACACTATCCTTAATTTCCCTTATTAGCCACAGTTGAGCCACCTTCCCCGTTTTATTTTTACTCCAGACAGGGATGTACAATTGTTGAAGTTCATCCACGTGATCTTTAAATGTTTGCCATTGCCTATCCACCGTCAACCCTTTAAGTATCATTCGCCAGTCTATCCTAGCCAATTCACGCCTCATACCATCGAAGTTATTTCCTTAAGTTCAGGACCCTAGTCTCTGAATTAACTGTGTCACTCTCCATCTTAATGAAGAATTCTACCATATTATGGTAGAGGGAGCTTTACTCTGTATCTAACCCGTGCTGTACCTGCCCTGGAAGTGTTTGATGGGACAGTGTAGAGGGAGCTTTACTCTGTATCTAACCCCCTGTACCTGCCCTGGGAGTGTTTGATGGGACAGTGTAGAGGGAGCTTTACTCTGTATCTAACCCCCTGTACCTGCCCTGGGAGTGTTTGATGGGACAGTGTAGAGGGAGCTTTACTCTGTATCTAACCCCCTGTACCTGCCCTGGGAGTGTTTGATGGGACAGTGTAGAGGGAGCTTTACTCTGTATCTAACCCCCTGTACCTGCCCTGGGAGTGTTTGATGGGACAGTGTAGAGGGAGCTTTACTCTGTATCTAACCCCGTGCTGTACCTGCCCTGGGAGTGTTTGATGGGACGGTGACTTACTTTCTGTTCCGTCTGCCTCCGCTTGCTCCTCCCGTTGCTTTTGTTTGAACTTCATGTTCCCATAGTGCATGATGGCTCCTACAATCTTGTAGCAGCCATACTTCTCATCAGTACTGAAGCCTAGGATGTCCATGGCGTGCTATTTAAAGCAGAAACAAGGGCAAATTATTCTCCCTTGTTATAGTCATTTCCGTCTCAGTATCGGTATTCAGTCGCTGCCTCCGACTGTGAGCTCATGTAGACTTTACTGACAGAGCTCCTGTGACATTGCTCACACAAAGCGACACAGCTTGGCTATTGCTGCATCCTCAGGGCAGTGCCCTAGACCCAACCACCCTCAGGGCAGTGTGCTCGGCCCAACCATCCTCAGGGCAGTGTCCTAGACCCAACCACCCTCAGGGCAGTGTCCTAGACCCAACCATCCTCAGGGCAGTGCCCTAGGCCCAACCACCCTCAGGGCAGTGCCCTAGGCCCAACCATCCTCAGGGCAGTGTGCTCGGCCCAACCACCCTCAGGGCAGTGCCCTAGGCCCAACCACCCTCAGGGCAGTGCCCTAGGCCCAACCACCCTCAGGGCAGTGCCCTAGGCCCAACCACCCTCAGGGCAGTGTGCTCGGCCCAACCATCCTCAGGGCAGTGCCCTAGGCCCAACCATCCTCAGGGCAGTGCCCTAGGCCCAACCACCCTCAGGGCAGTGCCCTAGGCCCAACCATCCTCAGGGCAGTGCCCTAGGCCCAACCATCCTCAGGGCAGTGCCCTAGACCCAACCATCCTCAGGGCAGTGTCCTAGACCCAACCACCCTCAGGGCAGTGCCCTAGGCCCAACCATCCTCAGGGCAGTGCCCTAGGCCCAACCACCCTCAGGGCAGTGCCCTAGGCCCAACCATCCTCAGGGCAGTGCCCTAGGCCCAACCATCCTCAGGGCAGTGCCCTAGACCCAACCATCCTCAGGGCAGTGTCCTAGGCCCAACCATCCTCAGGGCAGTGTGCTCGGCCCAACCATCCTCAGGGCAGTGTGCTCGGCCCAACCATCCTCAGGGCAGTGCCCTAGGCCCAACCACCCTCAGGGCAGTGCCCTAGGCCCAACCACCCTCAGGGCAGTGCCCTAGGCCCAACCACCCTCAGGGCAGTGCCCTAGGCCCAACCATCCTCAGGGCAGTGCCCTAGACCCAACCACCCTCAGGGCAGTGCCCTAGGCCCAACCACCCTCAGAGCAGTGCCCTAGGCCCAACCACCCTCAGGGCAGTGCCCTAGGCCCAACCATCCTCAGGGCAGTGTCCTAGACCCAACCATCCTCAGGGCAGTGCCCTAGGCCCAACCATCCTCAGAGCAGTGCCCTAGGCCCAACCATCCTCAGGGCAGTGCCCTAGGCCCAACCATCCTCAGGGCAGTGCCCTAGGCCCAACCATCCTCAGGGCAGTGCCCTAGGCCCAACCATCCTCAGGGCAGTGCCCTAGGCCCAACCATCCTCAGGGCAGTGCCCTAGGCCCAACCATCCTCAGGGCAGTGCCCTAGGCCCAACCATCCTCAGGGCAGTGCCCTAGGCCCAACCATCCTCAGAGCAGTGCCCTAGGCCCAACCATCCTCAGGGCAGTGCTCTAGGCCCAACCATCCTCAGGGCAGTGTGCTCGGCCCAACCATCCTCAGGGCAGTGTGCTCGGCCCAACCATCCTCAGAGCAGTGCCCTAGGCCCAACCATCCTCAGAGCAGTGCCCTAGGCCCAACCATCCTCAGGGCAGTGCCCTAGGCCCAACCATCCTCAGGGCAGTGTGCTCGGCCCAACCATCCTCAGGGCAGTGCCCTAGGCCCAACCATCCTCAGGGCAGTGCCCTAGGCCCAACCATCCTCAGGGCAGTGTGCTCGGCCCAACCATCCTCAGCTGCATCATCAATGACCTTCCCTCCATCAAAAGGTCAGAAGTGGGGATGTTCACTAATGACTGCAGAGTGTTCAGTGCCATTCGCAACTCCTCAGACAATGAAGCAGTCCATGCCTACATACAACAGGACCTAGACAACATTCAGTGGCAAGTAACATTCGCGCCACACAAGAGCCAGGCAATGACTATCTCCAACTAGCGAGAGTCTAACCACCGCCCCTTGACATTCAACGGCATTACCATCGCCGAATCTCCCACCATCAACATCTTGGGGTCACCATTGACCAGAAACTTACCTGGACCAGCCACATAAATACTGTGGCTACAAGAGCAGGTCAGAGGCTGGGTATTCTGCGGCGAGTGTCTCACCTCCTGACTCCCCAAAGCCTTTCCGCCATCTACAAGGCACAAGTCAGGAGTGTGATGGAATACTCTCCACTTGCCTGGATGAGTGCAGCTCCAACAACACTCAAGAAGCTCGACATCATCCAGGACAAAGCAGCCCGCTTGATTGGCACCCCTTAAACATCAACAGGGTTATAAGAACATAAGAATTAGGAACAGGAGTAGGCCATCTAGCCCCTCGAGCCTGCTCCACCATTCAATAAGATCATGGCTGATCTGCCATGGGTTAACGAACCATGGCGGGTAAATCAGTCATGATCGAACTGAATGGCTGAATGGTTTCTTCCTGAACCTGTATTCCACTCCCTCCACCACCATGGCTGCCATGTGTACTCGGATATAGGATTGGTGCCAGAGGACTGGAGGTTTGCAAATGTTAGTATGTGCTAATAAATGAAAGTTAGGATAGATTTGATAAAGGCAAATCGTATTTGACTAACTTGATCGAGTTATTTGATTAAGTAACAGAGAGGGTTAGCAAAATGAAAGCCCATGGGATTAAAGGGGCAGTGGCTACGTGGATACAACATTGGATAAGGGACAGGAAGCAGAGCGTGGTGATGAAGGGTTTCTCAGTCTGGTGGGAAGCTGTTCCCCAGGGGGCGGTGTTGGGACCACTGCTGCCTTCGATATATATTAATGAGCTGGACTTGTGCATACAGGGGATCATTTCAAAGTTTGCAGAAATGTAGTAAACAGTGAGGAGGATAGAAATCGACTTCACGAGGATATAGGAATGGGCAGACACATGGTTAATTACATTTCATGCAGAGAAGTGTGAGGTGATACATTTTGGAAGGAAGAATGATGAGGGGAAATATAAACTAATGGTACGATTGTAAAGGGGGTGCAGGAACAGGGAGACCTGGGGGTGTCTGTACACATATCACTGGAGGTGGCAGGGCAAGGTGAGAAGGCTGTTAAAAAGCATCTGGGATCTTTGGTTTTATAAACAGAGGAATACAGCACAAAAGCCAGGAAGTTACACTAAACCTTTATACATCACGGGTTAGGGCCCAGCTGGAGTATTGTGGCCAATTCTGGGCCCCACACTTTAGGTGGGATGTTGGGGCCTTGGAGAGGGTGCAGGGGAGATTGACCAGAATGGTCCCAGTGATGAGGGATTTCAGTTATGGGGAGAGACTGGAGCTGTTCTCCTTAGAGCAGAGAAGGTTAAGGGGAGAGTTAATAGAATGATTTTGATGGAATAAATAAGGAGAGATTGTTCCCCATGGTGAGAGGGTCAGTAACCAGAGGGACACAGGTTTAAGGTGACATGAGGAAACATTTTTTCACACAGCGAGTTGTTGTGATCGGGAATGTGCTCCCTGTAATGACGGTGGAAGCAGATTCAGTCGTAACTTTCAAAAGGGACTTGGATAAATACTTGAAGGGGAAAGATTGACGAGGCTATGGGGAGAGCGCGGGGAAGTGGGACTAATTGTATAGCTCCATGCCAGATCTTAGAAAGAGCTATCCAATTGTCCCAGCCTCCCCCCGCTCTTTCCTCATAGCCCTGCAGGATTGGACTGACGTGGGTCACAATAAACCTTGCCCATGCTGAGGACCAACTAACAGAGTAGTCACAGCAACTCAGTCAGCAAACCATTTCTCCCTCTCCTCTTTTGGCCGTTGCTTAACTGTTTAACTTGATTTTTCCAGCGAGGCTTTTGAAGCACATTCCTTGTATCACCCGTGTCCTCCCTCAAAGTAGTAATCTCGGGATTGCTACCAGGGCCACATGCTAGTCAGAGTAGGAATCGCAGGATAGTGCAGATGAATACATAGCTTGAGCAGTGGTGCAACAGGGAGAGATTCAAATTCCTGGGGCATTGGAACCGGTTCTGGGGGAGGTGGGACCAGTACAAACCGGACGGTCTGCACCTGGGCAGGACCGGAACCAATGTTTGCTAGTGCTGTTGGGGAGGAGTTAAATTAATATGGCAGGGGGATGGGAACCAATGCAGGGAGACAGAGGGAAACAAAAAGGAGACAAAAGCAAAAGACAGAAAGGAGATGAGGAAAAGTGGAGGGCAGAGAAACCCATGAAAAAGAACAAAAAGGGCCACTGTACAGCAAAATTCTAAAAGGACAAAGGGTGTTAAAAAAACAAGCCTGAAGGCTTTGTGTCTTAATGCAAGGAGTATCCGTAATAAGGTGGATGAATTAACTGTGCAAATAGATGTAAACAAATATGATGTGATTGGGATTACGGAGACGTGGCTCCAGGATGATCAGGACTGGGAACTCAACATCCAGGGGTATTCAACATTCAGGAAGGATAGAATAAAAGGAAAAGGAGGTGGGGTAGCATTGCTGGTTAAAGAGGAGATTAATGCAATAGTTAGGAAAGACATTAGCTTGGATGATGTGGAATCTATATGGGTAGAGCTGCAGAACACCAAAGGGCAAAAAACGTTAGTGGGAGTTGTGTACAGACCTCCAAACAGTAGTAGTGATGTTGGGGAGGGCATCAAACAGGAAATTAGGGGTGCATGCAATAAAGGTGCAGCAGTTATCATGGGTGACTTTAATATGCACATAGATTGGGTGAGCCAAACTGGAAGCAATACGGTGGAGGAGGATTTCCTGGAGTGCATAAGGGATGGTTTTCTAGACCAATATGTCGAGGAATCAACTAGGGGGAAGGCCATCTTAGACTGGGTGTTGTGTAATGAGAGAGGATTAATTAGCAATCTCGTTGTGCGAGGCCCCTTGGGGAAGAGTGACCATAATATGGTGGAATTCTGCATTAGGATGGAGAATAAAACAGTTAATTCAGAGACCATGGTCCAGAACTTAAAGAAGGGTAACTTTGAAGGTATGAGGCGTGAATTGGCTAGGATAGATTGGCGAATGATACTTAAGGGGTTGACTGTGGATGGGCAATGGCAGACATTTAGAGACCGCATGGATGAACTACAACAATTGCACATTCCTGTCTGGCGTAAAAATAAAAAAGGGAAGGTGGCTCAACCGTGGCTATCAAGGGAAATCAGGGATAGTATTAAAGCCAAGGAAGTGGCATACAAATTAGCCAGAAATAGCAGCGAACCCAGGGACTGGGAGAAATTTAGAACTCAGCAGAGGAGGACAAAGGGTTTGATTAGGGCAGGGAAAATGGAGTACGAGAAGAAGCTTGCAGGGAACATTAAGACGGATTGCAAAAGCTTCTATAAGTATGCAAGGAGAAAAAGGTTAGTAAAGACAAACATAGGTCACCTGCAGTCAGAATCAAAGGAAGTCATAACGGGGAACAAAGAAATGGCAGACCAATTGAACAAGTACTTTGGTTCGGTATTCACTAAGGAGGACACAAACAACTTTCCGGATATAAAAGGGGTCAGAGGGTCTAGTAAGGAGGAGGAACTGAGGGAAATCTTTATTAGTCGGGAAATTGTGTTGGGGAAATTGATGGGATTGAAGGCCGATAAATCCCCAGGGCCTGATGGACTGCATCCCAGAGTACTTAAGGAGGTGGCCTTGGAAATAGCGGATGCATTGACAGTCATTTTCCAGCATTCCATTGACTCTGGATCAGTTCCTATCGAGTGGAGGGTAGCCAATGTAACCCCACTTTTTAAAAAATGGAGGGAGAGAGAAAACAGGGAATTATAGACCGGTCAGCCTGACCTCAGTAGTGGGTAAAATGATGGAATCAATTATTAAGGATGTCATAGCAGCGCATTTGGAAAGAGGTGACATGATAGGTCCAAGTCAGCATGGATTTGTGAAAGGGAAATCATGCTTGACAAATCTTCTGGAATTTTTTGAGGATGTTTCCAGTAGAGTGGACAAGGGAGAACCAGTTGATGTGGTATATTTGGACTTTCAGAAGGCTTTCGACAAGGTTCCACACAAGAGATTAATATGCAAAGTTAAAGCACATGGGATTGGGGGTAGTGTGCTGACGTGGATTGAGAACTGGTTGTCAGACAGGAAGCAAAGAGTAGGAGTAAATGGGTACTTTTCAGAATGGCAGGCAGTGACTAGTGGGGTACCGCAAGGTTCTGTGCTGGGGCCCCAGCTGTTTACACTGTACATTAATGAGTTAGACGAGGGGATTAAATGCAGTATCTCCAAATTTGCGGATGACACTAAGTTGGGTGGCAGTGTGAGCTGCGAGGAGGATGCTATGAGGCTGCAGAGTGACTTGGATAGGTTAGGTGAGTGGGCAAATGCATGGCAGATGAAGTATAATGTGGATAAATGTGAGGTTATCCACTTTGGTGGTAAAAACAGAGAGACAGACTATTATCTGAATGGTGACAGATTAGGAAAAGGGGAGGTGCAACGAGACCTGGGTGTCATGGTACATCAGTCATTGAAGGTTGGCATGCAGGTACAGCAGGCAGTTAAGAAAGCAAATGGCATGTTGGCCTTCATAGCGAGGGGATTTGAGTACAGGGGCAGGGAGGTGTTGCTACAGTTGTACAGGGCCTTGGTGAGGCCACACCTGGAGTATTGTGTACAGTTTTGGTCTCCTAACTTGAGGAAGGACATTCTTGCTATTGAGGGAGTGCAGCGAAGGTTCACCAGACTGATTCCCGGGATGGCGGGACTGACCTATCAAGAAAGACTGGATCAACTGGACTTGTATTCACTGGAGTTCAAAAGAATGAGAGGGGACCTCATGGAAACGTTTAAAATTCTGACGGGTTTAGACAGGTTAGATGCAGGAAGAATGTTCCCAATGTTGGGGATGTCCAGAACCAGGGGTCACAGTCTAAGGATAAGGGGTAAGCCATCTAGGACTGAGATGAGGAGAAACTTCTTCACCCAGAGAGAGTGGTGAACCTGTGGAATTCTCTACCACAGAAAGTTGTTGAGGCCAATTCACTAAATATATTCAAAAGAGAGTTAGATGAAGTCCTTACTACTCGGGAGATCAAGGGGTATGGCGAGAAAGCAGGAAGGGGGTACTGAAGTTGCATGTTCAGCCATGAACTCATTGAATGGCGTTGCAGGCTAGAAGGGCCGGATGGCCTGCTCCTGCACCTATTTTCTATGTTTCTATGTCAATACACAACAACCAATGATATATCGGATAACCAATCTCCCTCAGTTGGTAGATCACTGCCCAGTGAGTGACCAGCGGATTCCACACCAAGGAAAAACTTAACAGAAGGCCAGAGAGGTCAGGAAGATCACAAGTTTGATTTTCAGTGAGTTAGCTGAGGTACCTGTAAGTATCTGTGAAGCACCCCCAGCGTAAGCTTTGAAGGTCCAGGAATTGTGCTCACACGTGCTGAGCAATTCCATCTGTTCTTGCCTCTCAGTGCTGGATACAAACTCCAAGAAAATACACAAAACTTCATCTCGAAAGCGGCCCAGTTATTTACGAACTCCCCCAATCTCTGATTGCACAGGCATTGATCCCACTGCTAACTTCGTGGGGATCCATTTTCAGCTTTTCCGGCAGTTGAGTAAAACAAGTGTTCGGCCCTTAGGTATGGAAATTAAGGCCTAACGCCCTTGAAATGAAATTCCTTGTACTTCTGAAATTCAAATCAGGAATGTCAAACAATCTTTGGGATTCTTCAGCTGAAGCTCTGTTGCTCCAAAACTGGACACCAGGCACTTAACTCTTCACTTCAACAGAGGTAAAGGAACTCTTTACAAAATTGGTTAATGTCAGGCGTCAGGAGGGTGGATGTCGGGCTCTGAACCAAGATGCCTGTGGATCGATGGAAATTGGTGTTGGGAACATCTGCTGCCAGTGCAGGTCAGGCAACTTCCCACGTGAAGATACAGCAATGTTGGGCTACCGACCTCGCTGGCAGCAGCCTGCAGGTAAGCCCCAGGATGAGGGACTGGAGGAGTCCTGACTTATTCATTTAGTTTTTAATTAAGTTCAAATGGCAGTTGAAGTGAAGAGTTAAGTGTCCGGTGTCCAGTTTTGGAGCAACAGAGCTACAGCCGAAAAATCCCAAAGATTATTTGACATTCCTGTTGTGATTTTCATTTCAAGGAAGAAAGTATCCTGATACTGGAAGTAACTGTGGCTAAACTTTGCAGGTTGGCCTTTGCCCTCTACCCTGTTCCTGAGTAACAGATCAGGTGACAGGAAAAACTTACATCAGTTGCCATCAACTCTTCGCCATCATCCAGATTGTCCACGGTTACAACCCCTTGGGAACAGACGTGATAGTCGAAGGCATTGTTACTCACCAGTAACATATCTGTCAAAGAGAAAATTCAAGTCAGTGACAAAAGGAAAATATAACAGAGAAGGACATTTCTCTAAAATTTAGTTGGGACTCAGGATTTTTGCCCCCATCTGTTTTGTTGATCTTAAGGATAGATTTTCAGGTCAGATTGTTGTGTATGTATATACCCTGTACACTCAATGTACAGTTACATAAGACCACTGAATGTACCTTCACACTGTATACACTATGCCTGTACCACCAGAGGGTGCAACTGATGGAGACCTCGGGGGTTACCTGCACACTGCAGGTAACCAGGTATAAAAGGGAGCTCACTTTACTGTACCCTCATTCAGGAGCTGTAATAAATGGACGAAGGTCACAACAGTTCAAGTGCAATACCTTAGCTCATGGAGTCATTACTAGCGTGCTTACAAATACAATACAAATAAAGTTAAGTCCAGGATTACAGAGCTCGAATGTAAACCCAGTCCAGACGACTGGAAATCATTGCCATAATGAGCCAGAGCTCCCAGTGGAGTTTTGGCCTACTCCAGAGACCTAGGGGGCTGAAACTGATCAACTCGCCGCCCACCGCTGCCCACATTCCTCTGCAAGACCCGCCCAGTGCCACTTTTGGGGTGGCCTGGAGCGGACGGGAGGGGAGAGCTGCCGGGAAGCGCCCGCTGATGTCAGCAAGCGGCCGAGTGGTGCAACTGAGCTCCCACCCGCCGAGCTCCCAGATGCCTGTCGGCGGGAGGATGGGGATGGACCGCTGGTTGGAGGCTGGTCTGTCCCCAACAGTAAGTCTGAAGATCCTGAAAAAAAGGTAAGTGAACTTCCTATTTATTTTTTTCCACAACGACTTACCTGGATGGGGTCCCCTGAAGGTCTTCCGATCGTTTTTAACATTTTTTGCTGTTATTTTTTTTTCAGGTCTTTGACCCTCCGTGGGCCCGACTCCACCCATGGCGGCACTTGGCAGCAATCGCCTCTGCCACCGAGAACGCGACCTCCCGCCCGCAGCCGCCCAGATTGGCGGCGTACGTTGTCCATTTGCCGCCCGCCAACCTTCGATGGACCTCGACGATGAATATCCCGCCCAAAGTACCGTTCGGTACCTCAGCGCCATCGACAGCACTTTGGGCGGGTAGAGGCCTTGATCAAATTCAGCCCCTGAGACTAATGTGGGAAAATTGTGAGAGAACTGAGAATGAAAGGGAAGTGGCACTGTAAGGGTGCAGTGGGCTGCCCTACCCACAGAATGATTCATTGGCAGATCTGTCTGAAGGAGAGTGAGAAAGGAGTGTCAGCAAAATGGAGGTGAAGCAGGATACGCAACGTGGGAACACAATCGGAGCAGCAGCTCTGGAGCAACCCCTCCCCTAACCTATATCTCGTTGGTTGCATGAGGTGAGTGTTGTAAAGTTGCTCCATCTGGAGTCGAGTGTCCCTCCCAATCAGAGGCAGTGCAGCATTCCTGCAGTCAGCCCGAGAGATGAGAGGTGCGTCACAGGGTCACACGGCACTAGTCTCCGTAACTTTGACTCTGAATGCACACGGAGAGTTCCAGGGACAAATCGAGGAATGTGCACCTCTTATGGGCTTGTGTGTGGGAGGGTAACTCCACGTGGGCACAGGCTTGCTGTGGGGCAATCTCACCTGCCTCGTATCCCTCTACTGCTTCCTTCCAAATAATAACAGGAGAATCTCCATACAGAAACCCATTGCTGACAGGCCGTAGCAACACGAGAACCCACGGCGCGTAAAGCCACGAATAAATCAACCGTAAAAACCACTGGTTTGACTTCCTCTGACCCTTAAACTCTTCACTTTTACCCCGTACAACTGTGTCATATCGGCAGGCACTCATTACGCTGGGCACGGCTCAATCCAGCTCCAATCTATCAGCGGGGAGCAGCGAGGTTGTTGAAATCCATCCTCAATCACTGATTTCTTTTTGAAAAATAAATTCTGTCCAACCTTCTCCTCTTGTCTGCCAAATACACATCCCAGATTTTGGTGAATGTGTCTGGGTGACGTTCACTGTTATTAATGCTCGAATCGACCAGCAACTTCTGACGAGGCAGAGAAACTCCATGAAATGTGAATCACTGCAAGTTGCTGGAGAATGATTTTTGCCGTTCCACCGTTAACTTCGCGAAAACGGCATCTCATGCTTAACTGCCGTCAGTCTTATTAATTACCCTAAACGCACCAGAGAAAGTTAATTCTAGTAATTATCAGTGTAAATGCCCCTTTAACAGTGTGATCATTGTTAATGACTGTCAATCAACCTCACTGACCCAGAAAGTGAACAATTAAAAGTGTGGAGTCTCATTCCTTCAGGTTGTGAATTGTTTTCGGAGAGTTAAAAAATGTCAAATATTTAATTTTTACATTTTTATTTACTTTTCCTTTCCGTCTCGCACTCTTGATCCAATCTTTCTTTCCCTCTCTATTTCTCTTTCTGTACCCGATTTGACTCTAATTCACCCGATTTCTCTGTCATTCCTCTTTATTTCCCAATCCTTAAATCTCATTGGTCAAGCAGATAGACTGTTGATTCTGTCGTTCACCGAGGTCCCAGATGCCCCATGGTCCTCGCCATGCCGGTATCAGAATGCGCTTCCAACAAGTTACATGGCAAAACATTTTTAAGCCTAAATGTGCAATTGCAAATCTAACTAACGGGACTTGCCGCGAGATGTCCCACTCCAGACAAATCTGGCCACGGACTCGTGCTGAGTAACTGTCTTGGAGACACAGGCAGCAGTGGCCATTCCCCAGTACGAGGCTGGACAGTGAGGATATTTAACCCAGCCCAGCCGGATCCTCGATATCCACTTTCCAAGAGGGCTAGCTGGATGGTGAGCAGGAGCAGTTATGCTGGTTGAATTTACCCCTTGCTAACCAATGGCTAATTGTAGCATCCCTGTAGGAAAATGATGCACAAACCAAAGGTTGAACCTAGGGTCTTCCTAGACTGTGTGCCTCAGCACTGCTCGTATCCACAGGGTCAGGAGTGCTGACAAATTATTGGACCTGAAACTCCTTTCCAACTTTGAGATACAAGGTTTTAGGGAGGTGCTAACGTGTGTCTTTTTGTACTCACCAAACAGCTCTGGCTTTTTGCCGGAGAAAATCTGGTAATAAATGTGGTAACTTCTTTCACCGGGCTGCTGGAAGATTACTCTCGACTTTTCTAGCAGGTCTGAAAGTCAAAGGTTAGAATGATTACAGAGCAACGTGCGCAGGCTGCATCGGATTTCACAGAGCAGAACAATTATTGTCTGAAGTGTGTGGAACACAACATCTAAACTGGACTTTGAAGAAAGGCTGTGGAGACTGAAGTTGGTCTGAGATGGAGACTTGCCATGGAGGTGCAGTTTGGTTAAGGGGAATAGGCCAGACGTATTCATGAGTGTAGGTCTATAATTCAGACCTTCCCTTCGGAGCCAGGGTTGGAACATAAATCAGTCTTGTTTGGAGTTATATAGAATTTACATTTTTATACCACTAGTTCTGGTCTCGTCCACAAATGGAAATATCTTCTCTATGTCTACCCTATCGAATTCCTTCATAATCTTAAAGACCTCTATTAGGTCACCCCTCAGCATTCTCTTTTCTAGTGAAAAAGCCGCAGCCTGTTCAGTCTCTCCCGGTAGGCATAACCTTTCGGTTCTGGTATCAGCCTAGAAAATCTTTTTTGCACCTTCTCCAGTGTCTCTATATCCTTTTTATTATATATGGAGACCAGAACTGTGCACAGTGCTCTAAGTGCAGAATAACCAAGGTTCTGTACAGGTTTAACATAACTTCTCTGCTTCTGAATTCTATTCCTCTAGAAATGAACCCGTGTGCTGGGTTTGCCTTTATTATGGCCTTATTAACCTGCATCACTACTTTTAGTGATTTGTGTATCTGTAGCCCAGACCTCTGGTCTTCTGGCCTATTTATTGATTCTCCAAGAGTTGGGGATGTGCATGGAGGATCGCTGAAAGTGGACAAATTTGGCAAATTAATTATTCAGCACAAGATGATCTGGGACCTTCTGAACCCTTCTGAGCCCAACAATGCAACCCAGTCGTGTTTCCTGCAGGAGCTTTGAACCCAGTAGAGAGAAACTTTCATCTCATGGGTCTAGATATCAGACTGTGCTAACTCACTGCAACACCCAGCCCTCAGCCTGTGTCCCAATGCTCCGGCAAAGTGTTCTCCACACTTACAGATGTCGATATCAGCTGATGCCAGTTTTCCCGTGGGACCAAAGTGGATCCGGATAAACTTCCCCTGCACAAAGAGAAGGTGATGGTGATATTACTAAAATCAGTGAGTGTAACTAATTCATTAGATGCAAAATGCTTGAAGATGTTTAGACACAATCAGACGCCACATCACAAGTCTCTCTCTTTATTTTCTATTATGTAATTAAGCTTTTTCAAATTGTACAGTTTATTGTCTGGTATTACCTGCTCACATTGCTTAACATGTCGGCAATTGTGAGAGAGAAAGGGGGTGAGGCAGAGAGAGGGGGTGAGGCAGAGAGAGAGGGTGAGGCAGAGAGAGAGAGAGATGGGTGAGGCAGAGAGAGAGAGAGATGGGTGAGGCAGAGAGAGAGAGAGATGGGTGAGGCAGAGAGAGAGAGAGGGTGGGAGAGAGAGAGAGAGAGAGGGTGGGAGAGAGAGAGAGCGAGGGGGTGGGAGAGAGAGAGAGCGAGGGGGTGGGAGAGAGAGAGAGCGAGGGGGTGGGAGAGAGAGAGAGCGAGGGGGTGGGAGAGAGAGAGCGAGAGGGTGGGAGAGAGAGAGCGAGAGGGTGGGAGAGAGAGAGGGTGGGAGAGAGAGAGGGTGGGAGAGAGAGAGCGAGAGGGTGGGAGAGGGAGCAAGAGGGTGGGGGAGAGAGAGAGACGGGGGAGACAGAGACAGAGAGCGAGAGAGAGGGGGGAGACACAGAGAGAGAGAGAGAGGGGGGGGGAGAGAGAAGGGCAGACAGAGAGAGAGAGAGAGGGGGAGACAGAGAGAGAGGAGGAGGCAGAGAGAGAGAGGGGGGAGACAAAGAGAGAGAGAGGGGTGGAGAGAGAGGGGTTGAGGCAGTGACGGGGGGAGGCAGAGAGGAGGGAGACAGAGAGAGAGGGAGAGACAGAGAGAGAGAAGGGGGCAGAAAGAGAGGGGGAGACAGAGAGATAGAGAGATAGAGAGAGGGAGAGAGATAGAGAGAGAGGCGGGGAGAGAGGGAGAGAGAGCGGGGAGACAGAGACAGAGAGAGGGGGAGACAGAGAGAGGGGGGGAGACAGAGAGAGGGGGGGGTGATAGAGGGGGGGAGACAGAGAGAGGGGGGGAGACAGAGAGAGGGGGGGGTGATAGAGGGGGGGAGACAGAGAGAGGGGGGGGAGACAGAGAGAGGGGGGGAGACAGAGAGAGGGGGGGTGATAGAGGGGGGGAGACAGAGAGAGGGGGGGAGACAGAGAGAGGGGGGGGGGAGACAGAGAGAGGGGGGGAGAGAGAGAGGGGGTGAGACAGAGAGAGAGAGAGGGGGGGGAGAGAACCGGGGAGACAGAGAGATATGCATTTGATCAAATACTTACAAAACGGGAAGAGTTGTCATTTCTTAGGGTCTTGGCGTTGCCGAAAGCCTCCATCGCTGGGTTTGCTTCAATGATCTGGTCTTCTAAAGTACCCTAGGGATTGAATAAACCTACTGTGAGGGCAACCTATTCCAATTAGCTCCAGAACTCACTTAAATTAATCATCAACACCTCAGCCCAAAAAGCTCATCCCTTTCTCATAGACCAACTGCCCCAGCTGACCAGGCCCATTCCCTCATCCAGTTACCTCGAGCTGGTGTCCACTTCAGCAGATTCCCAGTGACATTATTCCACAGGCCAGTGATCTCTGGCTTATAGACTTCGATCTGGTTTGCCTTGGTATTTAAACACTTCACCAGAACAATGCACTGGATCACCTTCACCAAGTTCATTCTGAATCTTGCTGCAATGTCTCTACGTTTAGTACCAGGGGCGGGGATCAAGGTCATGATCAGCGTGGGCGGGGCGAGGGGAGGGGAGGGGGGGGGAAATCGGGGTATTTAAAGTGTCCAGTGAGGTGACACAGAATTCAGGAATTCAAACTTCAGCTCGATGCTCAGAGGGCAGAGTTCAGGTGGGCTGAGTGGCCTTTTCTTATTTCTTATCAGTCTCCTTTACCGATTTCTACGCAGCGACATGACACAGGTATTTATAAAGAAAAGGACACTTATGTACAGAAGCACAGACACAAATATATAAACCTGCACAAATAGTTTTACATAAATATACAGACATAAATATTGAAAGATGCCGAGGAAGGTACACACAGTGTACACACATTTATATAGACATGAAGATTATGAATATATAGCAATATTTACAGTGTAAACGCCTGAAATGTAAAATATAAGGAACTCCTGGGAACATGGGATGATTACGAGTTCCGATGCGCCAGATGGAGGTTAAATTTGCCCCAGAGGTGTATTCATCAGAGGTCAAAGGACATCAAATGTAAGAGTTCAAAGTTTTGAAAGGATTAGGGAGGGTAAAAGTGAAAGTGAATCAGTAGTAAGGGTCTTACATTTAGGAATAGAACTAAAAGTACTGAGGGAGAAAGCAGAATAAAACTTTACAAAAGGAGGTTTGAGATGATTGAGTGTTAAACCTGAGTCAGTCGGACCATTTACAAGGGAATTAGATAAAGACTTGCCAAGGACAGATGGGGAATGGGATTCGAGTGATGTGTGGCTGAACACGTGGAGAGTGACTGTTCCCCAGATGCTGTAGGGGATGGGCAGTAACAGCATGTCCTCCTGCCGTTTCCTCACATTGTGTGGAGATGTACAAAGCACATGGACACAAGCCGACAGACACATCACCCACACCCAGCAATCTTACCCCAGTCTTTGTGGCCGGCTGGGACTTGGAGGGAAAACAAAGAGAAATAAATTAATATTTTTCTGATTAAAATGTTAAAACATTTTCCTTCTTTGAAAAAAAAATCAGCAATTTTATTTTGAAAAATCACAAAAACACATAAAAAATTATATTAAAAACTCTTGTTTTAAAAATATATAAAAAAGGAAAAAGAAACTTTAGGGCAAAAAGTATTTACTTGTAAAGTACAATCGCTGTATAAATTACTGCATGTTAAAGCAAAACGGACGGAAAAATAGTTTTTAAAGAAAAATGTAAAAATGTAAAATGAAAAGTGAAGAAGTTTGAAAGAATTCATCTTACTCCCTTCTTTCCACCTCCTTCGCCCAAGGCAGCAACAATTGCAAAGTATTGAATAACACGTTTCGTGTTCACAGTTTTCCCAGCTCCAGACTCACCGCTGGGCAGACAAAACCAGCAAAGGAAAAAAGTGAAAAAGTTAAACCCCAAAAAATCAAAATTAAGTAAGAAAATATTCATAGAATCATTCACATTATCAAATACAAAAAGAATCAAGGTTTTTTATTCTCAGATTTAAAGATAAGTCTCTCTTTGTGCTGATTGAGCGGTGTCAGTATATTCTGCACAAGCTGGGTCATTGCTATAATGTGGGCAGTCTGCTGTCTGTCTCTCTGTCTGCCTCTGTGTGTCTCTCTCTCTCTGCCTGTTTGTCTCTCTCTCTCGCATTCTCTCTGGCACTCTCTCTGGCACTCTCTGTCTGGCTCTCTCTCGCACTCTCTGTCTGGCTCTCTCTAGCTCGCTCTCTCACTCTCTGTCTGGCTCTCTCTTGCTCTCGCTCTCTGTCTGGCTCGCACTCGCTCTGTCTGGCTTGCTCTCGCTCTCAGTCTGGCTCTCTCTCGCTCTGTCTGGCTCTCTCCCGCTCTCGCTCTGTCTGGTTCTCTCTCTCTCGCTCTCGCTCTCGCTCTCGCTCTCGCTCACTCGCTCTCTGTCTGGCTCGCTCTCGCTCTGTCTGGCTCTCTCTCGCTCTCTGTCTGGCTCTCTCTTGCTCTCGCTCTCTGTCTGGCTCTCTCTCGCTCTCGCTCTCTGTCTGGCTCTCTCTCGCTCTCGCTCTATCTGGCTCTCTCTCGCTCTCGCTCTGTCTGGCTCTCTCCCACTCTCGCTCTCTGTCTGGCTCTCCGTTGCTCTCTGGCTCTCTTGCGCTCTCGCTCTGTCTGGCTCTCTTGCGCTCTCGCTCTGTCTGGCTCTCTCTCGCTCTCGCTCTCTCTGGCTCTCTCTCGCTCTCGCTCTGTCTGGCTCGCTCTCGCTTGCTGTGTCTGGCTCGCTCTCGCTTGCTGTGTCTGGCTCGCTCTCGCTCTCTGTCTGGCTCGCTCTCGCTCTGTCTGGTTCTCTCTCTCTCTCGCTCTCGCTCTCGCTCTCGCTCTCGCTCTCTCGCTCTGTCTGGCTCGCTCTCTCGCTCTCTCGCTCTGTCTGGCTCTCTCTCGCTCTCGCTCTGTCTGGCTCTCTCTCGCTCTCTGTCTGGCTCTCTCTTGCTCTCGCTCTCTGTCTGGCTCTCTCTCGCTCTCGCTCTGGCTCGTTCTCGCTCTCGCTCTGTCTGGCTCTCTCTCGCTCTCGCTCTGTCTGGCTCTCTCTCGCTCTCGCTCTGTCTGGCTCTCGCTCTGTCTGGCTCTCTCCCGCTCTTGCTCTGTCTGGCTCTCTCCCGCTCTCGCTCTGTCTGGCTCTCTCCCGCTCTCGCTCTGTCTGGCTCTCTCTTGCTCTCGCTCTGTCTGGCTCTCTCTCGTTCTCGCTCTGTCTGGCACTCTCCCACTCTCGCTCTCTGTCTGGCTCTCCGTCGCTCTCTGTCTGGCTCTCTTGCGCTCTCGCTCTGTCTGGCTCTCTTGCGCTCTCGCTCTGTCTGGCTCTCTCTCGCTCTCGCTCTGTCTGGCTCGCTCTCGCTTGCTGTGTCTGGCTCGCTCTCGCTTGCTGTGTCTGGCTCGCTCTCGCTCTCTGTCTGGCTCGCTCTCGCTCTGTCTGGCTCGCTCTCGCGCTCTCTGTCTGGCTCGCTCTCGCTCTGTCTGGCTCGCTCTCTCGCTCTGTCTGGCTCTCTCTCGCTCTGTCTGGCTCTCTCTCGCTCTCGCTCTGTCTGGCTCGCGCTCTCACTCTCTGTCTGGCTCTCTTTTGCTCTCGCTCTGTCTGGCTCTCTCTCGTTCTCGCTCTGTCTGGCTCTCTCTCGTTCTCGCTCTGTCTGGCTCTCTCTCGTTCTCGCTCTGTCTGGCTCTCTCCCACTCTCGCTCTCTGTCTGGCTCTACGTCGCTCTCTGTCTGGCTCTCTCTCGCTCTCGCTCTGTCTGGCTCTCTCGCGCTCTCGCTCTGTCTGGCTCTCTCTCGCTCTCGCTCTGTCTGGCTCTCTCTCGCTCTCGCTCTGTCTGGCTCGCTCTCGCTTGCTCTGTCTGGCTCGCTCTCGCTCTCTGTCTGGCTCGCTCTTGCTCTGTCTGGATCGCTCTCTCGCTCTCTGTCTGGCTCGCTCTCGCTCTCGCTCTCGCTCTGTCTGGCTCGCTCTCTCGCTCTGTCTGGCTCTCTCTCGCTCTGTCTGGCTCTCTCTTGCTCTCGCTCTGTCTCGCTTGCTCTCTCGCTCTCTGTCTGGCTCTCTTTTGCTCTCGCTCTGTCTGGCACTCTCTCGCTCTCGCTCTGTCTGGCTCTCTCCCGCTCTCGCACTCTGTCTGGCTCTCTCTCGCTCTCGCTCTGTCTGGCTCTCTCTCGCTCTCTGTCTGGCTCTCTCTTGCTCTCGCTCTGTCTGGCTCGCTCTCGCTCACGCTGTCTGGCTCGCTCTCTCGCTGTCTGTCTGGCTCGCTCTATGTCTGGCTCTCTCTCGTTCTCACTGTCTGGCTCTCTCTCGCTCTCTGTCTGGCTCGCTCTCGCTCTCTGTCTGGCTCTCTCTCGCTCTCTGTCTGGCTCTCTCTCGCTCTCTGTCTGGCTCTCTCTTGCTCTGTCTGGCTCTCTCTCGCTCTCGCTCTGTCTGGCTCTCTCCCGCTCACGCTCTCTGTCTGGCTCTCTCTCGCTCTCTGTCTGGCTCTCTCACGCTCTCGCTCTGTCTGGCTCTCTCGCGCTCTCGCTCTGTCTGGCTCTCTCGCACTCTCGCTCTGTCTGGCTCTCTCGCGCTCTCGCTCTGTCTGGCTCTCTCGCGCTCTCGCTCTGTCTGGCTCTCTCGCGCTCTCGGTCTGTCTGGCTCTCTCTCGCTCTCGCTCTGTCTGGCTTGCTCTCACTCGCTCTCTCTGTCTGGCTCGCTCTCGCTCTCTGTCTGGCTCGCTCTCGCTCTCCCTCTGTCTGGCTCGCTCTCTCGCTCTCTAACTGGCTCTCTCTCGCTCTCTGTCTGGCTCTCTCTCGTTCTCACTCTCTGTCTGGCTCTCTCTCGCTCTGTCTGGCTCTCTCTCGCTCTCGCTCTGTCTGGCTCGCTCTCTCGCTCTCTGTCTGGCTCTCTCTCGCTCTCTGTCTGGCTCTCTCTTGCTCTCGCTCTGTCTGGCTTGCTCTCTCGCTCTCTGTCTGGCTCTCTCTCGCTCTCGCTCTGTCTGGCTCTCTCTCGCTCTCGCTCTGTCTGGCTCTCTCTCGCTCTCGCTCTGTCTGGCTCTCTCTCGCTCTCGCTCTGTCTGGCCCGCTCTCTCGCTCTCTGCCTGGCTCTCTCCCGCTCTCGCTCTCTGTCTGGCTCTCTCTTGCTTTCACTCTGTCTGGCTTTCTCTCGCTCTCGCTCTGTCTGGCTCGCTCTCTCGCTCTCTGTCTGGCTCTCGCTCTCTGTCTGGCTCGCTCTCGCTCTCGCTCTGTCTGGCTCGCTCTCTCGCTCTGTCAGGCTCTCTCTCTCGCTCTGTCTGGCTCTCTCTTGCTCTCGCTCTGTCTCGCTTGCTCTCTCGCTCTCTGTCTGGCTCTCTTTTGCTCTCGCTCTGTCTGGCACTCTCTCGCTCTCACTCTGTCTGGCTCTCTCCCGCTCTCGCTCTCTGTCTGGCTCTCTCTCGCTCTCGCTCTGTCTGGCTCTCTCTCGCTCTCGCTCTGTCTGGCTCTCTCTCGCTCTCGCTCTGTCTGGCTCTCTCTCGCTCTCTGTCTGGCTCTCTCTTGCTCTCTGTCTGGCTCTCTCTCTCTCGCTCTCTGTCTGGCTCGCTCTCGCTCACGCTCTGTCTGGCTCGCTCTCGCTCACGCTCTGTCTGGCTCGCTCTCGCTCACGCTCTGTCTGGCTCGCTCTCTTGCTCTCTGTCTGGCTCGCTCTCTGTCTGTCTCTCTATCGCTCTCTCTGGCTCTCTCTCGTTCTCACTGTCTGGCTCTCTCTCGCTCTCTGTCTGGCTCTCTCTCGCTCTGTCTGGCTCTCTCCCGCTCTCGCTCTGTCTGGCTCTCTCCCGCTCTCGCTCTGTCTGGCTCTCTCTCGCTCTGTCTGGCTCTCTCTCGCTCTGTCTGGCTCGCTCTCTCGCTCTCTGTCTGGCTCTCTCTCGCTCTCGCTCTCTGTCTGGCTCTCTCTTGCTCTCGCTCTGTCTGGCTTGCTCTCTCGCTCTCTGTCTGGCTCTCTCTCGCTCTCGCTCTGTCTGGCTCTCTCTCGCTCTCGCTCTGTCTGGCTCGCTCTCTCGCTCTCTGTCTGGCTCTCTCCCGCTCTCGCTCTCTGTCTGGCTCTCTCCCACTCTCGCTCTCTGTCTGGCTCTCTCGTTCTCTGTCTGGCTCTCGCCCGCTCTCGCTCTCTGTCTGGCTCGCTCTCGCTCTCGCTCTGTCTGGCTCGCTCTCTCGCTCTGTCTGGCTCTCTCTCTCGCTCTGTCTGGCTCTCTCTTGCTCTCGCTCTGTCTCGCTTGCTCTCTCACTCTCTGTCTGGCTCTCTTTTGCTCTCGCTCTGTCTGGCACTCTCTCGCTCTCGCTCTGTCTGGCTCTCTCCCGCTCTTGCTCTCTGTCTGGCTCTCTCTCGCTCTCGCTCTGTCTGGCTCTCTCTCGCTCTCTGTCTGGCTCTCTCTTGCTCTCGCTCTGTCTGGCTCGCTCTCGCTCACGCTG
This sequence comes from Pristiophorus japonicus, assembly GCF_044704955.1. Classification (NCBI taxonomy): domain Eukaryota; kingdom Metazoa; phylum Chordata; class Chondrichthyes; family Pristiophoridae; genus Pristiophorus; species Pristiophorus japonicus. The sequence goes on along the minus strand of NC_091988.1, from coordinate 207,043,778 downwards.
TCTGGCTCGGTCTCTCGCTCTCTGTCTGGCACGCTCTCTGTCTGGCTCTCTCTCGTTCTCACTGTCTGGCTCTCTCTCGCTCTCTGTCTGGCTCTCTCTCGCTCTGTCTGGCTCTCTCCCGCTCTCGCTCTGTCTGGCTCTCTCTCGCTCTCGCTCTGTCTGGCTCTCTCTCGCTCTGTCTGGCTCACTCTCGCTCTCGCTCTGTCTGGCTCGCTCTCTCGCTCTCTGTCTGGCTCTCTCTCGCTCTCGCTCTCTGTCTGGCTCTCTCTTGCTCTCGCTCTGTCTGGCTTGCTCTCTCGCTCTCTGTCTGGCTCTCGCTCTGTCTGGCTCTCTCTCGCTCTCGCTCTGTCTGGCTCGCTCTCTCACTCTCTGTCTGGCTCTCTCCCGCTCTCGCTCTCTGTCTGGCTCTCTCTTGCTTTCACTCTGTCTGGCTCTCTCTCGCTCTCACTCTGTCTGGCTCGCTCTCTCGCTCTCTGTCTGGCTCTCTCCCGCTCTCGCTCTCTGTCTGGCTCTCTCCCGCTCTCGCTCTCTGTCTGGCTCTCTCTCGCTCTCACTCTGTCTGGCTCGCTCTCTCGCTCGCTGTCTGGCTCTCTCTCGCTCTCTGTCTGGCTCTCTCTCGCTCTCACTCTGTCAGGCTCGCTCTCTCGCTCTCTGTCTGGCTCTCTCCCGCTCTCGCTCTCTGTCTGGCTCTCTCCCGCTCTCTCTCTCTCTGGCTCTCTCCCGTTCTCTCTCTCTCTGGCTCTCTCCCGCTCTCGCTCTCTGTCTGGCTCGCTCCCGCTCTCTCGCTCTCTGTCTGGCTCTCTCCTGCTCTTGCTCTCTGTCTGGCTCTCTCTCTCTCTGGCTCTCTCTCTCTCTGGCTCTGTCTGGCTCGCTCTCGTTCTCTGTCTGGCTCCCGCTCTGTCTGGCTCGGGATAGGGGAATCGGGGGTCGGTGTTGATCTTTGGAACTGTAATGGGGAAGGGGGGGAAAATCACTCCTGCACGCTGGTTCCACATTCAGGTAAGTACACTGCAAACGGCTTGACGCAGGCTCCATAACCATTTAATATTTTATGTTATTCATTTATTTTTAGGGATCTATATTTAGATATTTTGGAATCAAAGTAGCCACACAGAAAGTTGGAACATTTTTGGAGGGAAATCAATGAAATTATTTTAGATGGTGTGGGTTTGATTCACCAATAACTAAAATCACCTGTTACCTCACATTACACCCATGGGGAGTCTGTAGTGACAGTGTCAGAACTGACCATTAAACGAATCGATGTCCTGGGACTTCACACGGGAAGTTAGCCATCAAGTGGAGTCTTCCGGTGAAGTGAGGCCAGAAGGTGGGATGCAGGGTCAAACCTAATGCAGACCCTATTTCAAGCTTATTCTTGCATAATACTTAGATTTAATGTTGTTATTTATACTTAGTGAAAGGTACAGCAATTGCAGAAGGAGAGCAGTGGATCGGTATGTAGGTGTTTCTCTGTAGCACAGGCCAAGGAGATGGGAGACACGACACTGAGGTGCTACTGTGCCACCTCTGGCAGGAGAGTGTAATTACAGTGTGACAAGTTTACATAGGAATTTCCCATTATAAATATGGACAGAAATTTTAAAAGAAGTTGGCAAAATATAATGTTATAATGTAACACTAGGAAATAAGGTTCTGTAAACAGGAAGTGTGTGCAGATGGCAGATTTTTAATATATTAAAGCTATACAGGAGTGTTATACCCAGTCACACATGGTGTGTTGTTATATAATATATATATAGGAGTAATATACCAGTAACACATGGTGTGTTATTATAGAATTATAATATATATATATATATATATATATACACACAGGAGTATTATACCAGTAACACATGGTGTGTTATTATAGAATTATATATATATATATATAATATATAATATATATATATATTTTTTATATATATATATATATATATATATACACACAGGAGTATTATACCAGTAACACATGGTGTGTTATTATAGAATTATATAAATAAATAAATATATATATGTGTATATATATATATATATATATACACACACAGGAATATTATACCAGTAACACATGGTGTGTTATTATATAATATATATAGAGCTTTATACCAGTAACACACTGTGTTATTATATAATATATACAGGAGTGTTACAGTCAGTAACGTGCGGTGTGTTAAAGAGCAACACGGTTTATGGTGTCCACAATGTTTCATCGTCAGTCAGCCTTCCACTGGGACAACCGCACCACAGCAAAACCCAAAAACCAAGCATGAGCAGGAAAACTGGAAAAGCCTGGATCAAGACGAATATTTGGGATTATACTGAGTGTTATTCCTGCTCAGATCTGGATAATGCTGATAGGTCACAAGGGTTCTGGGTAATATTTGAGAATATGCTCAGGGCTCTTACTCAAAGCAAAAATTCTCAGCCTTTATCAATTAACCCTCTTTAATTTATGTTTTAAATATTTGTGAGAATTAGTTTAGAATCATTATTAAAATATGAAAGTTATAGACTCACGTAATCAGCATGGATTGGTTCTCCCGATCTGAAAAAATTAAATTATAATTAATGACACTTCCCAGCCTGTTGTCTCCTTCTCACCGCCCACAGTATAACTTTCACCTGACCAATACAGGGAGCCAGTCACTGATACTCACAGCCCGCAGTATAATTCACTGCCCACCTGAGATCAGCTAACCCAGTCCATGTGCCATCATTCTCTGTGGTTCAGTTCCACACATTTGGTAGAGGTTCCGATGATGGTGCTACTTACTACGAACCATGTCATTGTACGCGTTGTCAGCAATGGAGTAGATGTGAGGCGGGGCCTCAGAGCGTCTCTTCCCCTTGTAAGCTGCGACCACTTGACTGCTATACACTGGGAGCCATTTGTACGGGTTCACAGTCACACAGAACAGCCCAGAGTATGTCTGTGAGGAAGAAAGAGGCAGAATTAGATGGACAGTTCCTAATCTATGTTACCTTTCTTAAGAGAAGGTGAGCCGATTGGCCTTTCACCTCTGAGACCTAGGTTCAAATTCTGCCCAGACTGTCAGTCTCTGTTCATCGGCTGAAAGGATCCTCTGTAAAGTTTGGGCTGTTCTTAATCCAGATAAGAATTAGGAGGAGTAGGCCATACGGCCCCTCAAGTCTGCTCCGCTATTCAATAAAATCATGGCTAATCTATGTTTTATGACTTAACATCCACAGCCCTCTGGGACAGAGAATTCAAAAGATTCATAACCCTCTGAGTGAAGAAATTCCTCCTCATCTCAGTCCTAAAAGGTCGATCCCTTATCCTGAGACGATGCCCCCTAGTTCTAGACTCTCCAGCCAGGGGAAACAGCCGCTCAGCATTTATCCTATCAATTGCCCTCAGAATCTTATATGTTTCAATGAGATCTAAACTTCAAAGAGTATAGGTCCAACCGACTCCATCTTTCCTCAAAGGATAACCCTCTCATTCCGGGGATCAATCTAGTGAACCCTCACTGCACCGCCTCTAAGGCAAGTATATCTTTCCTTAGATAAGGAGACCAAAACTGTGCACAGTTCTCCAGGTGTGGTCTCACCAAAGCCCTGTACAATTGTAACAAGACTTCCTTACTTTTGTACTCCAACCCTCTACCAATAAAGGCCAACTTGCCAATTGCTTGCTGTACCTGCATGCTAACGCTCTGTTTCTTGTACTAAGACATCTAAATCTCTCTCAACATCAACATTTAATAGTTTCTCACCATTTAAAAAATATTATTTTTCTATTCTTCCTACCAAAGTGAATAACCTCACATTTCCCCACATTATACTCCGTCTGCCCCTTATTGCCCACTCACGTAACCTGTCTATATCCCTTTGCAGGTTCTTTGTGTCCTCCTCACAGCTTACTGTCCCACCTAGCTTTGTACCATCAGCAAATTTGGAAACATTACACTCGGTCCCTTCATCTAAGTCATTAATATAGATTGTAAATAACTGAGGCCCCAGCACTGATCCCTGTGGCACCCCACTAGTTACAGCCTGCCAACTGGAAGATGACCCGTTTATCCCTATTCTCTGTTTTCTGTCCATTAACCAATCCTCTGTTCATGCTACTACATTACCCAATCCCATGAACCCATATCTTGCAATAACAACCTTTTATGTGGCACCTTATCGAATGGCCTTTGGAAATCCAAATATACTACATCCACTGGTTCCCCTTTATCTACCCTGTTAGTTACAAGTTCAAAAAACTCCAATAAATGTGTTAAACGTCATTTCCTTTTCATAAAACCACGTTGACTCTGACTAATCATATTATGATTTTCTAAGTGCCCTGTTACCACTTTCTTAATAATGGATTCCAGCATTTTCCTGATGACTGATGTCAGGCTAACTGGCCTGTAGTTCCCTGTTTTCTCTCTTACTCCTTTCTTGAATAGCGGGGTTACATTTGCTACCTTCCAATCCACTGGGATTGTTCTAGAATCTGGGGAACTTTGGACAATCACAACCAATGCGTCCAATATCTCTGCAGCCACCTCTTTTAAAACCCTTGGATGTAGGCCGTCAGATCCAGGGGATTTGTTGGCTTTTAGTCCCATTAGTTTCTCAAGTATTTTTTCTCTGCTGATTCCTTACTTTAAGTTCCTTACTCTCATTAGCCCCTTGGTTCCCCACTATTTTGTTATATTTTTTGTGTCTTTAAAGTCTTTGCTATTTCCTTGTTCCCCATTATAATTTTCCCTGTCTCAGCCTCTAAGGGATCAACGCTTGCTTTTGCTACTCTCTTTTTTACATACTTGGAGAAACTCTTACAATTTGTTTTTATATTTCTTGCTGAGAGAGTCTGGATGCAACAGGAAACAGTCCTACAAGTGGAGCTCAATCGGCCCTCTCGTTCCCAGAGGAGCTCAGTCAGTCCTCTCGTTCCCAGAGGAGCTCAGTCGGTCCTCTCGTTCCCAGAGGAGCTCAGTCGGTCCTCTCGTTCCCAGAGGAGCTCAGTCGGTCCTCTCGTTCCCAGAGGAGCTCAGTCGGTCCTCTCGTTCCCAGAGGAGCTCAGTCGGTCCTCTCGTTCCCAGAGGAGCTCAGTCGGTCCTCTCGTTCCCAGAGGAGCTCAGTCGGTCCTCTCGTTCCCAGAGGAGCTCAGTCGGTCCTCTCGTTCCCAGAGGAGCTCAGTCGGTCCTCTCGTTCCCAGAGGAGCTCAGTCGGTCCTCTCGTTCCCAGAGGAGCTCAGTCGGTCCTCTCGTTCCCAGAGGAGCTCAGTCGGTCCTCTCGTTCCCAGAGGAGCTCAGTCGGTCCTCTCGTTCCCAGAGGAGCTCGGTCGGTCCTCTCGTTCCCAGAGGAGCTCGGTCGGTCCTCTCGTTCCCAGAGGAGCTCGGTCGGTCCTCTCGTTCCCAGAGGAGCTCGGTCGGTCCTCTCGTTCCCAGAGGAGCTCGGTCGGTCCTCTCGTTCCCAGAGGAGCTCGGTCGGTCCTTTTGTTCCCAGAAGATGGGTGGTGTTGGAAGTGAAAGGTGTTTGTCATTTCCCCAGTTTGTCAGAGAGTGAATCCGTCACTGTGCAAGGAGTTTATTTTGGATATTGGGACGATTGCAGGACACCGAGAGTGAAAGTGGTAAAAGAGGCGATGGGTAAATCAGGAATCAGGTGATGTGAAATTTGGATTTTAAAGCCTGCAGTTTGTAAGACAGGTGAAAACTGAGGGAGGTGGGGATCTGAGATACAGGTAAGAATTCTGGAAGCAACCTGAAAATCCACGGGCTGCGATCCCAGAGTTTACACCAGAGTTACCCCACTGGTTCTTCCAGAGCTGACACGGTGGATCAGTGAGGGCACCTCAGAGGTTTAGCAGCTGACTGGATCACACCACGGGCTCCCAAGCATCCACTATCCCATGTTCCCAAGACATGCAGAATACCTCCTCTATCCCAAACCTTTTCATAAAATATTTCCTGCCATATCTCCAGGGGCCAGGCTGTGTCACCTGGTTTGGATCTCTTGCTTTGGACCTCCTGGATGGGACCTATTTGTGCCTTGGTATACATTGATCAAATTGATATACCCTCATTCTCGCATTGCACCAGCCTCTAGGGAAGTGCAAACACCCAGTGTGGGGAGTCATAGCCCCCAATCCCCAATCTTAGACCCTGACCTCCAACACCTGGCCCCCGACCCCCAATCTCCATCCCCAGGTCCCAGTCCCCAGCTTGAAAGGGGTTTGATTATTTGACTTCTGCTCCACAGTACGAGTGAGTCAGACCATGTTTCCCATTTGAATATCCTGAAGTCATGAATTTTTGCGGGTCTTTTGGCCAAGTCTCCCCTTTATTTTGTACATTTTCCCCTTGTTGTTGTCCACCTGGCCTAGAAGGCGAGAGAAACATAGAAATTTACAGCGCAGAAGGAGGCCATTCCGGCCCATCGTGTCCGCGCCGGCCGACAAAGAGCCGCACGGCCCTCGGTCAGCAGCCCTGAAGGTTACATATAAACCCATGAACAATGAACAATGGCGGAAAGGTAAAGAGCACCCAGCCCAACCAGTCTGCCTCACACAACTGCGCCACCCCTTACACTGAAACATTCTACACTCCACCCCAACCGGAGCCATGGGATCTCCTGGGAGAGGCAAAAGCCAGATAAAAACCCAGGCCAATTGGGGGGAAAAAAAAATCTGGGAGAATTTCTCTCTGACCCATCGAAACTAATCCAGGAAATCACCCTGGCCGTATTCGATTCCCTGCAGTACTTACCATTATATCTGCAGCAGCCAACAAGAGCTTATCCAGTCTAATCCCAATTACCAGCTCTAGGTCCGTAACCCTGCAGGTTACGACACTTTAAGTGCCCATCCAAGCACCTTTTAAATGTGGTGAGGGTTTCTGCATCCACCACTCTTCAAGGCAGTGAGTTCCAGATCCCCACAACCCTCTGTGCAAAGAAGCGTCCCCTCAAATCCCTCTGAACCTTCCACCAACCATCTTAAAACTATGCCCCCTTGTAATTGACCCCTCCACCAAGGGAACTAGGCCCTTGCTATCCAGGCCCCTCAAAATGTTATACATCTCAATGAGATCTCCTCTCAACCTCCTCTGTTCCAAGGAGAACAAACCCAGCCTATCCAATCTGTCCTCATAGCTAATATTCTCCATTCCAGGCATCATGCTAGTAAATCCCCTCTGCACGTCTCTAGTGCAATCACGTCCTTCCTATAATACGGCGACCAGAACTGCACGCAGTACTCCAGATGTGGCCTAATCAAAGAGGCAGGAGATCGGATTGCCCCTCGGCTACCAGAGGAGATCAGAGATTGCCAGACATCTGGTCTTTGACCTTTCCTGCCAGCGCTGCAGACTCCAGTTTCTCTACTCACTTTAATGCAGGGCTCATAAACACATCAGGAAATTCTTACCGTGAGGCCGAGATTCCTGATCACACAAGTCCCATTTTGTTAAATGTTTTCAATTCTAATTAATTGGTGCCATTCAGCACCTGAGGCCCACGACCATTCTTACATAGATCATCCAGTTACTGTAGCGCCGGCGGAGATTGGAAAGCACCGAGGCTTCGTTCAGGTTAGTCAGCATGGCCATGTCTTCAATCATATCGAACTTGGGCGGGTTCATCTGCTGGATATCATCCTCTTTAATTGTTAAAGTCTGAAAGGAAGAGAGTCAGACGGAAAGACACACAACTTGAAACATTTATCAAGTAGGCAAAACAAGCATGTTGAGGATTAATTTGACTGTACGTAAAAGATCTCTAAAGGACAGCAAGACGCCACTGGACTGGACAAAATCGCACTGGGCACATCGCTAAATGGTGTAGACGGAGCGACATTTGTGGGTGTTTGCAGACCCAACATGTACCATCACATCGCTGTGAAGCAACAATTAACAAAACAAGTAAAGCTGAGCCATTTGGCCAGATTGGGAATGAATCACTCAGAAGACGGAGGAGGGGTGGGGGCGGGGGGTGGTGGTGAGATAGGTGGAGAGTTTAAAGGGATCAGCTCAGACTGAGCTTTGAGTTACCATGCCATGTCCAGTTATAGTCATCAACATAAGAGGAACACTGAAGGCTGTGTAAGAGATATGAGCTAAGACTAGCGTAACAGAATCTCTTCATCCTTGAAAGTAACAGACGTTAGAAGAAGATAGACCTTTAGAAAAGGTGGTGGAACGTGATCCAAGCTAATCCATGACAGAAGAACAAGGGAAAGAAAGAAGAATTCAGAACAGATATCAGGAGGATAAACACCTGAAAACTTGGCTGAGGTGAAAAATTTTGTCTTGTTCAGGAGTCACTTCAATCCATAAAGAGGGCACAGTGGATAGACAGTGGACGGTGGATGGATCCTGGGCAGTGGACAGTGAATGGGCCCTGGGCAGTGGACAGTGGATGGGCCCTGGACAGTGGATAGTGGACAGGCCCTGGGCAGTGGACAATGGACGGGCCCTGGGCAGTGGACAATGGATGGGCCCTGGGCAGTGGACAATGGACGGGCCCTGGGCAGTGGACAATGGATGGGCCCTGGGCAGTGGACAATGGATGGACCCTAGACAGTGGACAGTGGATGGACCCTGGAGAGTGGACAGGCCCTGGGCAGTGGACAATGGATGGACCCTAGACAGTGGACAGTGGATGGACCGTGGACAGTGGACGGGCCCTGGACAGTGGACAGGCCCTGGACAGTGGACAGTGGACGGGCCCTGGGCAGTGGACAGTGGATGGGCCCTGGACAGTGGATGGGGCCTGGACAGTGGACAATGGATGGACCCTGGACAGTGGACGGGGCCTGGACAGTGGACAATGGATGGACCCTGGACAGTGGACAGTGGACGGGACCTGAACAGTGGACAATGGACGGGCTCTGGACAGGCCCTGGAGAGTGGACAGTGGACGGGCCCTGGACAGTGGACAATGGTTGGGCCCTGGACAGTGGACGGGGCCTGGACAGTGGACAATGGATGGACCCTGGACAGTGGACAGTGGACGGGACCTGAACAGTGGACAATGGACGGGCTCTGGACAGGCCCTGGAGAGTGGACAGTGGACGGGCCCTGGACAGTGGACAATGGATGGGCCCTGGACAGTGGACAATGGATGGGCCCTGGACAGTGGACGGGCTCTGGACAGTGGACGGGCCCTGGACAGTGGACAGGCCCTGGACAGTGGACAGTGGATGCCCTAGACAGTGGACAGTGGACAGGTCCTGGACAGTGGACAATGGATGGGCCCTGGACAGTGGACGGGCTCTGGACAGTGGACAATGGACGGGTCCTGGACAGTGGACAATGGATGGGCCCTGGACAGTGGACGGGCTCTGGACAGTGGACAATGGACGGGCCCTGGACAGTGGACAATGGATGGACCCTGGACAGTGGACAGTGGACGGGACCTGAACAGTGGACAATGGACGGGCTCTGGACAGGCCCTGGAGAGTGGACAGTGGACGGGCCCTGGACAGTGGACAATGGATGGGCCCTGGACAGTGGACAATGGATGGGCCCTGGACAGTGGACGGGCTCTGGACAGTGGACGGGCCCTGGACAGTGGACAGGCCCTGGACAGTGGACAGTGGATGGGCCCTGGACAGTGGATGGGGCCTGGACAGTGGACAATGGATGGACCCTGGACAGTGGACGGGGCCTGGACAGTGGACAATGGATGGACCCTGGACAGTGGACAGTGGACGGGACCTGAACAGTGGACAATGGACGGGCTCTGGACAGGCCCTGGAGAGTGGACAGTGGACGGGCCCTGGACAGTGGACAATGGATGGGCCCTGGACAGTGGACAATGGATGGGCCCTGGACAGTGGACGGGCTCTGGACAGTGGACGGGCCCTGGACAGTGGACAGGCCCTGGACAGTGGACAGTGGATGGGCCCTAGACAGTGGACAGTGGACAGGTCCTGGACAGTGGACAATGGATGGGCCCTGGACAGTGGACGGGCTCTGGACAGTGGACAATGGACGGGCCCTGGACAGTGGACAATGGATGGGCCCTGGACAATGGACGGGCCCTGGACAGTGGACAGGCTCTGGACAGTGGACAGGCCCTCGACAGCGAACAGTGGACAGGCCCTGGACAGCGGACAGTGGAAAGGCCCTGGACAGTGGACGGTGGATGGATCCTGGGCCGTGGATGGACAGTGGGACTGTCACATGCCCGTGTGGAAGATGGGCTGTTTACCAATCAGCTTCCCACTTACATTGCCAGTCTTGGTTTCCACGGTGACCTTGTCACCACTCCGATCTCGAATCTCAGCTTCGATATAAGCCTCCTTGTCATCAGCAATCCAGCATCGCTTCTTGCCTAAAGACCGAGAATAGCCAAGAATGAAATCTGAATTATTAAGTCAACTGTCATTCTAAGAAAAACAATGATAGTTTCTGCTTAAATCGTGTTGAAGAACAGAGACCTGGGGTATATGTTCACAAACCTTTGAAGGTGGCGGGACAAGTTGAGAGGACTGTTTAAAAAGTCTTATGGAATCCTTGGCTTTATTAATAGAGGAATACAGCACAAAAGCAAAGACATTATGCTAAACCTTTATAAATCACGGGTTTGGCCCCAGCTGAAGTATTGCTGGGTCCCACACTTAGGAAGGATGTCAAGGCTATAGAGAGAGTGAGAGGAGATTTACTAGAGACACGCAGCGAGTTGTTGTGATCGGGAATGCGCTGCCTGAAAGGACGGTGGGAGCAGATTCGATAGTGACTTTCAAACAGGAATTGGATAAATAGTTGAAAAAGCAAAGGTTATAGGAAAAGAGCGGAGGCGTGGGATTAATGGGATCGCTCTGTCACAGAGCCAGCACATGCATGATGGGCCGAACGGGTTCCTGTGTTGGATCATTCTATAATTTTAAGATTCTATAAAGTCTCAGAGACTGAGCAGAATACTGTTTAGAAAACTGGCCCTTCACCTGTCAGAGCTTGCTGAATTTAATGGAACAGCTTTATGTCACTGCCCGTGTCAGCCCAGCTCAGGTCTAACATTTCACCAAATGGCAGGCTGCAGGCCGACCACAGGAGGCTTCACACCTGCCTGCAACTAGCAGAGATCAATGGGCAGTGCCCAGGGAGAGCCCCCGTCCCCATACACCATAGTGTCACTGATACATTCACTCACTCACTGCTCCCTTAACCAGGACTAAGTCACAAACATTTCTCATTCTGCCTGTCTCCCGATTGACAGGGCAATGGACTCAATCATTTCAAATCAGCTGTCATGATACATTAAGTCACTTCCTTACCGTCGAAGGCGACGGTTTGCAATACCATTAAATCCTTATCGCTTTTCCTCAGGAAAGAGGCAGCCTCGCCAAACTCGGACATATCGCGCAAAGCCATTTTTGCTAATTCACCAGCAACTCGACAGACGACTGCAAAGAGCTTTAATTGACGCACAGAGTGGTCAGAACTGTGGGAGAGAAAGAGAGAGAGTGAGAAGCGGCTGGTGCCTGCAGTGGGCCCTGAGATTCTCATTCCCGTCCATTGCTCCCATATCCATGAGAGCCCCTCCCCAGGAGTAACTGCCCTCCCGTTGTTTGGCTCTCTCGCTACACCCGGCCACCCAGGTCATTACTCTTCGGCTGTGCTGGCCACTCTCTGACAATGTCACTGTTGGCCCCGACATTGTGCTCACCCTTTAACATAGGCTTCCAGCCAGGATCGTGGGATATTAATCAGGAGACAACACGCTGTCAAATTCTCTTTAGCCTCAGAGATTCAGACCAATGCCCGGGCCCCAAGCCTGTTTAGAGAAGTGGCATGGTGGCAGGCAATCATTACTCACCGAGCTACTGCTTGTGTGCCTCAACTTTAATGGAGATGGTCTGAAAGTCACTGTGCTCTCATTAATAAAGAGTTCTGATTGGCGTCATGGCCCCTGAACTTACCCATCTGAGGAGAGGTCCTGCCCAATGGTGAATGATCCTGGAGTAGGAACTCCAGGATCTGCTCCTACTCCCAGAATCAGCTCCCAGGATCTGCTCCTACTCCCAGGATCGGCTCCCAGGATCTGCTCCTACTCCCAGAATCAGCTCCCAGGATCTGCTCCTACTCCCAGGATCAGCTCCCAGGATCTGCTCCTACTCCCAGGTTCGGCTCCCAGGATCTGTTCCTAATCCCAGAATCAGCTCCGAGGATCTGCTCCTACTCCCAGGATTGGTTCCCAGGATCTGCTCCTCTCCCAGAATCAGCTCCGAGGATCTGCTCCTACTCCCAGGATTGGTTCCCAGGATCTGCTCCTACTCCCAGGATCTGCTCTTACTCCCAGAATCTGCTCCCCAGCCAACTCTCCGTGAATCTACAACTAGCTGCCAAAAGACAAACTTGAGAATGGCCCTAAGACCTACAGCAGGGAGGAGAAAGCCACAAGCCCTCCGGTTGGGGCATTAACTTTTGAAAGCTGGAGAAATTAGCGGCAGGCCCTAATGATTCTCAACTTTCTCTAAATTGGGTGTTAGCGCTTGAGGAAGGAAGTGGAGTGCTAAATCAAGCGCCGCCACTTCTGTTGGAGCGCTAAACGACACAGGTGGAGCAGTAGTGGTCCTGTGTAGTGCTGCCCAGATCCGAGTCTCCTTCATTGCTCTACATTGGAAGGAGTTAGCTGGTCCCCGACAGCAGCCCCGATCAGCCCCAAGCACTCTAGTGGAGTGCCTGGTTGATCAATCGCCGCCAAAGAAAAATGGAAAAAAATTCACATTTATGCATTCGTAAATTTGTTTTCTTCCCTGTACCAACATCCCCTTTATCTTGCACCCCCAAAGCGGCGGAGTCCCGAACAACATCTCCTGTAGCTGTCAGTATTGTCACCCGGCAATGCTGTAGGGGGCAGAACACAAGTTTGAGTCCGGGACGCTACTGGGGTGATGTGCAGGACAATGGTGTCACGATCTTTGGGTGCAGGAGATCGGGGAGTAAGGTGTTACCATCGCCGCAAACCTCTCGGCCAAGTTAGCGGGATTTGTTTCTGTCACTCGGTCGGTAAGTCGTTAGCGCCCCCCCCTCCCCCACCCCAGAGGCGATAACAGGAGGCGCAAAGGCCAATTTCTAGGCCCGGGGACTTTTCCTCTTACTGTATGTTAGATTCTGCCTTCTTTGCAAAGCCCCCTCATGTAGCCGGCACAGGTGCAATGGGCCGAATGGCCTCCCTCAATGCTGCAACATTTTATGGGTCTCTGTAGAGCAATGTGAACCAGAAGCTCATCCGAGTGAGGACTAATTCCCCGTAGCATGGATCCCTGGAGCATCTCAGGGCCCAGTAACAGCTTGGAATGTAATAAATAAATAAAAAATACATCTTTTGAAGATTTTCAAATAAGTTACACTTCAGTTATATAACAAAATGCTGAGTAATCATAGGCAACATGATCCTGAGCTCATTCTGTATAAAAACAAATGACAGAACTGGGTAAGAGTGGAAGAAGAGTAACGGGCGATGAGCATTAGCAAGATTGGCACAGCACATCCTGATCTACTCCTCCAAAGATGTATTTAGCAAAACAAAATCATAAACAAAAATTAATTCTGGAAAGCTATGAGTATTGCTACTAAAAGCTTTCAATATCACTGTTGCAAACGTTTCCATCTCTGTTTTATCCCCTGAACTTTCCTCTTGTTCCTCCTGAGCTCCAAATGTTCCATCCACCTTCTACCTCCTTGCATCCTGTGTTGAAATCCAAATTCTTCACAGCTGTGTCCTACTCCAACTGCCTCCCAGGATCTAAACACTGTGGAGCTCCTGCCCTTCCTCAGCCTTCCTTTGCTTGCAAACCACAGACAGATTAAACTCAAGCTCCGTATCATTAAGCACCACTTCTTGACACTTCTCTGTTACCTTCCTGCGCTGTCGGCCTTGGTTTCGGAATAATATTGAGAAACCTTCAGGGGATTAGCAACTCTTCAAAGGAAGACTATTAATGCAAAAAGTTGTGAAAAAGTACCCAAAAACAAAATGAAATGTATTTTTGAGGTTAAACTAAACTATGCATGAGACAGAACTCGCAGCCTATGGAGGTGTTTTTAAATTCCATTTCCCTGTTCTGCTCACTGGTTATCAAAACTACAAAACCAGTTTGCACAAAGTACATTTCATTCAGAAACTTCAGTAATGAATCCTGCATGGCACAGTGTGCTCGTGACATAAACCCCAGCATAGGGAACACACGGCTTAGTTGTGAAAGAAAACCACTTTGAATTATCAGTGTCCCTCTTTGATTGTGAGAGCGCGTGGTGTGAAATCCCAACGCAGACCCTGCACATTTCGACACTTATCACAGCTCACTGCCTAAACTCCACAACTTTATGAAAACGACATACCCAAAGGTAATGCAAATCAGTGGCCATAAACTGTAACAAGCCACTTGCCCTCTCCACAGTTCCACACACCCATCAAAAGCAATCTCTTTACCCACATTAAAACCGTTATCATAATCATTACATTTATCAAACTATGCAAATAAATTCGTGCCTCTTTTCCCTCGATACTGCAGTGCATATAAGTCTCTTTGTTCATGCAATGTCCCTATTTGCATCAGGTTAGTTTGTTTCTAAAGGTGTGAGGAAGCATGCTGTACTAACCTTCACTAACCAGCACTGATTGAAGTGAAAGCACTTTCAGCCCCTTTTATTCTTCCCTCAAGGTCAGTTTGACAGGAGCAATGTGAGAAATCCCTCGTGTTATTGGCCCTCAAGCCCATTGGATCTGACACTCTGTCCCAGCCTTACAGAAAAGGCAATCCCCTCAACTATCCACAGCTCTTTATTTTTATTATCGAATCACAGCTAGTACTGGAGAATGAGGAACTCTTCATTAATTTGTTTGTTCCCTACAATCTACCACCTTGAAATCTCCACTCATTATGTGCTCGAAGCTGCTTTTTACATAACAATGGTTCTTTGCTCTATTTCTGAGAAATTGACAGTTTCCTTAATGAATTCTACGTTTTTATATTTTGACTCAGTTTATAAATTTTCATGTTTGCATGTCACACTAGGGAGGATATTCCTGTCTCTGTGGACAGTGCCACACTGGGGGTGGTGGGTGCTGAGATCAGTACAGACCCTGAGCAGACTCTCTCACACAACTTAATGTGGCAGTGAGCTTCTCTTAAACCAGATAATACATTTAATGAGCTGGCATTGCGCTCCACGTGCCTTTCACCTGTGGAGTGAAGGCATCTTAGAGAAGGCATGTTGGTGATCGTCACAATTATTCCTCCCTCGCCTCTCCTCCCTCGCCTCTCCTACTTCCTCCCTCGCCTCTCCTCCCTCACCTCTCCTCCCTTGCCTCTCCTCCCTCACCTCTCCTCCCTCCTCCCAAACCTCTTTACCTCCTCCCTCGCCCCTCCTCCCTCGCCTCTCCTCCCTCGCCTCTCCTCCCTCGCCTCTCCTCCCTCACCTCTCCTCCCTCACCTCTCCTCCCTCCTCCCAAACCTCTTTACCTCCTCCCTCGCCCCTCCTCCCTCGCCTCTCCTCCCTCGCCTCTCCTCCATCGCCTCTCCTCCCTCTCCTCCCTCCTCCCAAAACTCTCTACCTCCTCCCTCGCCCCTCATCCCTCGCCTCTCCTCCCTCGCCTCTCCTCCCTCGCCTCTCCTCCCTCGCCTCTCCTCCCTCCTCCCAAACCTCTCTACCTCCTCCCTCGCCTCTCCTCCCTCGCCTCTCCTCCCTCGACTCTCCTCCCTCGCCTCTCCGACCTCCTCCCTCGCCTCTCCTCCCTCACCTCTCCTCCCTCGCCTCTCCTCCCTCGCCTCTCCTCCCTCGCCTCTCCTCCCTCACCTCTCCTCCCTCACCTCTCCTCCCTCCTCCCAAACCTCTCTACCTCCTTCCTCGCCTCTCCTCCCTCGACTCTTCTCCCTCGGCTCTCCTACCTCCTCCCTCACCTCTCCTCCCTCACCTCTCCTCCCTCGCCTCTTCTACCTCCTCCCTCACCCCTCCTCCCTCGCCTCTCCTCCCTCGCCTCTCCTCCCTCGCCTCTCCTCCCTCGCCTCTCCTCCCTCCTCCCTCGCCTCTCCTCCCTCGCCTCTCCTCCCTCGACTCTCCTCCCTCGCCTCTCCTACCTCCTCCCTCGCCTCTCCTCCTTCGCCTCTCCTCCCTCGACTCTCCTCCCTCGCCTCTCCTACCTCCTCCCTCGCCTCTTTTCCCTCACCTCTCCTCCCTCCTCCCAAACCTCTCTACCTCCTCCCTCGCCCCTCATCCCTCGCCTCTCCTCCCTCGCCTCTCCTCCCTCGCCTCTCCTCCCTCGCCTCTCCTCCCTCGCCTCTCCTCCCTCGCCTCTCCTCCCTCCTCCCAAACCTCTCTACCTCCTCCCTCGCCTCTCCTCCCTCGCCTCTCCTCCCTCGACTCTCTTCCCTCGCCTCTCCGACCTCCTCCCTCGCCTCTCCTCCCTCGCCTCTCCTCCCTCGCCTCTCCTCCCTCACCTCTCCTCCCTCCTCCCAAACCTCTCTACCTCCTTCCTTGCCTCTCCTCCCTCGACTCTTCTCCCTCGCCTCTCCTACCTCCTCCCTCACCTCTCCTCCCTCACCTCTCCTCCCTCGCCTCTCCTCCCTCGCCTCTCCTACCTCCTCCCTCACCCCTCCTCCCTCGCCTCTCCTCCCTCGCCTCTCCTCCCTCGCCTCTCCTCCCTCACCTCTCCTCCCTCCTCCCAAACCTTTCTACCTCCTCCCTCGCCTCTCCTCCCTCGCCTCTCCTCCCTCGACTCTCCTCCCTCGCCTCTCCTACCTCCTCCCTCGCCTCTCCTCCTTCGCCTCTCCTCCCTCGACTCTCCTCCCTCGCCTCTCCTACCTCCTCCCTCGCCTCTTTTCCCTCACCTCTCCTCCCTCGCCTCTCCTCCCTCCTCCCAAACCTCTCTACCTCCTCCCTCGCCTCTCCTCCCTTGCCTCTCCTCCCTCGACTCTCCTCCCTCGCCTCTCCTACCTCCTCCCTCGCCTCTCCTCCCTCACCTCTCCTCCCTCGCCTCTCCTACCAACTCCCTCGCCTCTCCTCCCTCGTCTCTCCTCCCTCACCTCTCCTCCCTCGCCTCTCCTCCCTCCTCCCAAACCTCTCTACCTCCTCCCTCGCCTCTCCTCCCACGCTTCTCCTCCCTCATCTCTCTACTTTCTCCCTCACTTCTCCTACCTTCTCACGAATAGCTGCAGGCACTGATAACTTCTTGTTTTGGTCATTGCAGGCGAAACCCACCCACAAGAGGCGAGAGCAGGAGTGGACATGAGGTGGAGAGCCAGACCTCCAGGACCTAACCGGCATCAAGGAGCGAGTGTCCGCCCTCATGGACCCAGCAGTCGGGCTGGTGGCAGAGGGCGAGGCAGGCCCCCGTAGGACAGTGACAGTCTGAGAAATGAAATGTCCATTTTCTGTGCACGGCCTGAACCTTACAATATGTCGCTCCATAAAAACGATGCCCCCTCCTCAACTGCGACCCACAATACCAAACAGAGAGTCGGGATCAATGGGTCATTCTCGGGTCGGCAACCAGTAACTAGTGGGGTGCCGCAGGGATCAGTGCTGGGACCCCAACTATTTACAATCTATATTAATGACTTGGAAGAAGGGACCGAGTGTAACGTAGCCAAGTTTGCTGACGATACAAAGATGGGAGGAAAAGCAATGTGTGAGGAGGACACAAAAAATCTGTAAAAGGACAAAGACAGGCTAAGTGAGGGGGCAAAAATTTGTCAGATGGAGTATAATGTTGGAAAGTGTGAGGTCATGCACTTTGGCAGAAAAAAATCGAAGAGCAAGTTATTATTTAAATGGAGAAAAATCGCAAAATGCTGCAGTACAGCGGGACCTGGGGGTCCTGGTGCATGAACAGCAGGTGATCAGGAAGGCCAGTGGTATCTTGGCCTTTATTGCAAAGGGGATGGAGTATAAAAGCAGGGAAGTCTTGCTACAGTTATACAGGGTATTGGTGAGGCCACACCTAGAATACTGCGTGCAGTTTTAGTTTCCATATTTACGAAAGGATATACTTGCTTTGGAGGAAGTTCAGAGAAGGTTCACTTGGTTGATTCCGGGGATGAGGGGGTTGACTTATGAGGAAAGGTTGAGTAGGTTGGGCCTCGACTCATTGGAATTCAGAAGAATGAGAGGTGATCTTATTGAAATGTATAAGATTATGAGGGGGCTTGACAAGGTGGATGCAGAGAGGATATTTCCACTGATGGGGGAGACTAGAACTAGGGGGCATGATCTTAGAATAAGGGGCCGCCCATTTAAAACTGAGATGAGGAGAAATGTCTTCTCTCAGAGAGTTGTAAATTTGTGGAATTTGCTGCCTCAGAGAGCTGTGGAAGCCGGGACATTGAGACAGACAGTTTCTTAACCAATAAGGGATTAAGAGGTTATGGGGAGTGTGCAGGGAAGTGGAGCTGAGTCCATGATCGGATCATCCATGATGGTATTAAATGGTGGAGCAGGCTCGAGGGGCTGTATGGCCTACTCCGGCTCCTATTTCTTATGTTCTTACGTTGCTTTATGCCGACAGATGATGAGCCAGATCAGCCGCAGCCTGCCGGTCAGCTGCCATCTTCACACCAGGGGAGGATGAGGAGAACGTGGAGACGAGTGTGGCCACAGACCGGGACCCATCCTCATTGCCCGCGAGTGGGGAGACCAACTCGGTGGAGGAGGGCACGATTACGGGATTTGTTGATCCTAATGCTCCGGGCCCCAGTGGCCTGCAGCAACGCGCTGTGCTGGGGAAGCTCAGGGGCCAGCTCTCCAGAGGGTAAATTGGCCCAGGAGACCTGCTCAGAGTCGGGCAGATGAGGACCTGGATTGGGAGGCTCTGTCCAGGGAGTCATCGCAGATGCATCCATGAGATGATGGCTGCATTGAGGAGTGTGTCGCAGAGCGTGGATACACTTGCTGTGAGTGTGGTGGAAGCCACCTGCAGCATTGCTCATGTCTCTCAGCAGTCCACTGAAACCATCCTTGCCTATCTAAACCGGGAAGTGGCCTCAATGAATGACAGTGGGTCACAGAGGTGATAGCGCATGCAGCATGTTGACATGTCATCACAGGAGGAGGCCACGCAAGGTCTTCGTGATAAGAACAAAACGTAAAAACATAAAAAATAGGAACAGGAGTAGGCCATACGGCCCCTTGAGCCTAC
Source organism: Pristiophorus japonicus (assembly GCF_044704955.1). Taxonomy (NCBI): domain Eukaryota; kingdom Metazoa; phylum Chordata; class Chondrichthyes; family Pristiophoridae; genus Pristiophorus; species Pristiophorus japonicus. Next base: position 207,024,668 of record NC_091988.1, on the reverse strand, counting down.
TCCGCCATTCATAAGAACATAAGAACATAAGAATTAGGAACAGGAGTAGGCCATCTAGCCCCTCGAGCCTGCTCCGCCATTCAATAAGATCATGGCTGATCTGGCCGTGGACTCAGCTCCACTTACCCGCCCGCTCCCCGTAACCCTTAATTCCCTTAGTGGTTAAAAATCTATCTATCTGTGACTTGAATATATTCAATGAGCTAGCGTTAACTGCTTCCTTGGGCAGAGAATTCCACAGATTCACAACCCTCTGGGAGAAGAAATTCCTTCTCAACTCGGTTTTAAATTGGCTCCCCTGTATTTTGAGGCTGTGCCCCCTAGTTCTAGTCTCCCCGACCAGTGGAAACAACCTCTCTGCCTCTATCTTGTCTATCCCTTTCATTATTTTAAATGTTTCTATAAGATCACCCCTCATCCTTCTGAACTCCAACGAGTAAAGACCCAGTCTACTCAATCTATCATCATCTCCGGAATCAGCCGAGTGAATCGTCTCTGTACCCCCTCCAAAGCCAGTATATCCTTCCTTAAGTAAGGTGACCAAAACTGCACGCAGTACTCCAGGTGCGACCTCACCAATACCCTATACAGTTGCAGCAGGACCTCCCTGCTTTTGTACTCCATCCCTCTCGTAATGAAGGCCAACATTCCATTCGCCTTCCTGATTACCTGCTGCACCTACAAACTAACTTTTTGGGATTCATGCACAAGGACTCCCAGGTCCCTCTACACCTCAGCATGTTGTAATTTCTCCCCATTCAAATAATATTCCCTTTTACTGTTTTTTTTTCCAATTCAATAAGATCATGGCTGATCTGATCATGGACTCAGCTCCACTTCCCTGCCCACTCCCCATAACCCCTTATTCCCTTATCATTTAAGAAACTGTCTATTTCAATGTCCCAGCCTCCACAGCTCTCTGAGGCAGCCGGTTCCACAGATTTACAACCCTCTGAGAGAAGAAATTTCTCCTCATCTCAGTTTTAAATGGGCGGCCCTTATTCTAAGACCATGCCCTCTAGTTCTAGTCTCCCCATCAGTGGAAACATCCACTCTGCATCCACCTTGTCAAACCCCCTCATAATCTTACACGTTTTGATAAGATCACCTCTCATTCTTCTGAATTCCAATGAGTAGAGGCCCAACTTACTCAACCTTTCCTCATAAGTCAACTCCGTCATCCCCGGAATCAACCGACTGAACCTTCTCTGAACTGCCTCCAAAGCAAGTATATCCTTTCGAAAATATGGAAACCAAAACTGCACGCAGTATTCCAGATGTGACCTCAACAATACCCTGTATAACTGTAGCAAGACTTCCCTACTTTTATACTCCATCCCCTTTGCAATAAAGACCAAGATTCCATTGACCTCCCTGATCACCTGCCGTACCTGCATACTAACCTTTTGTGTTTCACGCACAAGTACCCCCAGGTCCCACTGTACTGCTGCACTTTGCAATATACCTCCATTTAAATAATAACTTGCTCTTTGATTTTTTTTCTGCCAAAGTGTATAACCTCACACTTTCCAACATTATAATCCATCTGCCAAATTTTTGCTCCCTCACTTAGCCTGTCTTTGTCCTTTTGCAGATTTTTTGTGTCCTCCTCACACATTGCTTTTCCTCCCATCTTTGTATCATCAGCGAACTTGGCTACATTACACTCAGTCCCTTCTTCCAAGTCGTTAATATAGATTGTAAGTAGTTGGGGTTCCAGCACTGATCCCTGCGGCACCCCACTAGTTCCTGATTGCCAACCAGAGAACGAACCATTTATCCCGACTCTCTGTTTTCTGTTAGTTAGCCAATCCTCTATCCATGCTAATATATTACCCCCAACCCTGTGAACTTTTATCTTGTGCAATAACCTTTTATGTGCCACCTTGTCAAATGCCTTCTGGAAGTCCAAATACACCACATCCACTGGTTCCCCTTTATCCACCCTGTTTGATACATCCTCAAAGAACTACAATAAATTTGTCAAACATGACTTCCCCTTCATAAATCTATGTTGACTCTGCCTGACCGAATTATGCTTTTCCAAATATCCTGCTACTGCTTCTTTAATAATGGACTCCAACATTTTCCCAACCACAGATGTTAGGCTAACCGGTCTATAGTTTCCTGCTTTTTGTCTGCCTCCTTTTTTAAATAGGGGTGTTAAATTTGCAGTCTTCCAATCTGCTGGGACCTCTCCAGAATCCAGGGAATTTTGGTAAATTACAACCAATGCATCCACTATCCCTGCCGCTACTTCTCTTAAGACCCTAGGCTGCAAGTCAGCAGGTCCAGGGGATTTAGTCCCATTATCTTACTGAGTACCACCTCCTTAGTGATTGTGATTGTGTTAAGTTCCTCCCCCCTAGAGCCCCTTGACTATCCACTGTTGGAATATTTTTAGTGTCCTCTACCGTAAAGACTGATACAAAATATTTGTTCAGAGTTTCTGCCATCTCCATGTTCCCCATCACTAATTCCCCGGTCTCGTCCTCTAAGGGACCAACATTTACTTTAGCCACTCTTTTCCTTTTTATATACCTGTAGAAACTCTTGCTATCTGTTTTTATATTTTGTGCTAGTTTACTTTCATAGTCTAGCTTCCCTTTCTTAATCATTTTTTGAGTCGTTCTTTGCTGGCTTTTAAAAGCTTCCCAGTCTTCTGTCCTCCCACGAGATTGCATGCCAGACACTGCTTGCTGGCCTGCAATCTCAGACTGCAGCGTTTCAGGCGCTCCCTGCGTTCCTTCAGTCTCAGAGTGCTGCCATGCGAGCAGTGTCTGCCGCTGTCCTCTCCAACATCCCCACAGTCGGACGGGGAACAACAATACAGCAATCCGTTGGGGCACATATTGCTCCTGATGTTCTGGCACTGCCTGGGAGGACTGGCAGTCTGTCGCAGGAAATGGAAGGTGCTGCCCTTCCTCACGATGGCAGCATTCTGTCTCCTACCACTGCCAGTCCACCTTCGCACCCGCCATGGCCTGTACCCCCAGCCGTCCCACACTGCTGCCGCCCATCCTGAGGCAATGTAGTCAGCAGCCGGGCCTTCCATGCTGCAGCGAATCCAGGGCATCCACGTAGGCCATCTGTCCTGACTGCCTCAGACACACAGCAGCCCTCAAACGTCCTTGCTGCAGGCACTGAGGCCACATTGAGCAGGAGCATGGAAAGGGGGTGAGGCAGCGGGATGGGAAATGCAAGTGTATGACCTCTGTAAAAAATTAATCAAGTCTCTTGTTCGTTTGTTTTCTTTGAAGGGCTGGATGCTCCATTTTGTTTTATTTGAGGGTGTGAGGTCTTTGGGGCTGTTTCATCGACGTGTCTTTAAAAAAAGCTCTTACTTTGACCGTCTCCTTCAGCCTTTGGTGTATGACTGTGGACTTGTGACAGAGATGTGGCATTATCATGACACAATGCGCGCTCATTATTAACTGCATCCCTCAGCTTTCTCCATTTAAGCGAAGCGCTTCCTCTGAGCCGCCGCCAACATTGGCATGTTGTGGCTCCCGTTCCTCCTCCTCCTCCTCCTCTTCATCCCGGTCCTGAGGTGGGCCTGCAATCCACACTGGTAAGGCCTGGGCCCTCGTGATGGCCAAGTTGTGCAGCATGCAGCACGCCATAGTGACTAGTGAAACCTGTTGAGGGGAGTATTGAAGGCTGTCTTCAGAGCAGTCCAGGCATCGGAATCGCTGCTTCAGCACCTCTATTGTCTGCTCAATGATGTTGCAGGAGGCGGCTTGTCTCTCAGTGTTCCTCCGGCTCTGTGCTGGGGTTGCAGAGGGGGGCATTAGCCAGGTGGCCAGGCCATATCCCTTGTCCCCAAGCAGCCAGCCTCGGCCTTCCTGTGGTGGCTGAAACAGTTGAGGCACAATGCTCTCCCGGAGGACAAACGCATCATGTGCGCTTCCAGGATAGCGGGCATTGACTGCGAGGATGCGCTGCGTGTGGTCGCACACCAGCTGCATATTTAGGGAGTGGTATCCTTTTCTGTTTCTACATTCTGGAATGGTGCTCGCAAGGCCACGTGTGTGCAATCAATTGCTCCTTGCACCATCAGGAAGCCCGCTGTTGTGTATGGAGAAAGAGTCAGACTGAACACTGTGAGCTCAAAGTAAAGTGTGACCGTAGTCTTTTATTGCAGGTCTCCAGAGTGCCTCTCCAACCTGTGAAGCCTCCTTAAATACCTGTGCTCTCAAGGGATTATGGGATCCCTTGGGACTCCAGGGGATCAGCCCTCTGCTGGCTGTACAGAGTAAATACAAGTCCACATATATAACAACACTCCCCCGCAAAGTCAGTAGTGTAACTATTTACAGTGTGAGTCGATCTGGGGCCCTTCTTGCCCTGGTTGATTGTCTCGGTGTGAGCTGGTATTGTTGAATCATTTGTTGTGCCCTCGCTGGGCTGCTGTGCAGCTGGCCTTGCTGGGCTGCCTGGTGTGTTGGGCCCTGCTGGGCTGCTGTGGATGATGGATTCTGCTTCGTGGTCAACCGTGGTGCTGGTTGCCACTGGTGTGTTTGTTGGGGGATCAAAAAAGGTCGGGTCAGAGGTGGGTTGCTCAGGATAGTCCGTGAATCTGAGTTTGATTTGGTCCAAGTGTTTCCGGTGAATGAGTCCATTTGAAAGTTTGACCCGAAACACCCTGCTCCCCTCTTTGGCCACGACAGTGCCGGGAAGCCACTTGGGACCTTGTCCATAATTTAATACAAATACAGGATCATTGATTTCAATCTCGCGTGACACATTTGCGCTATCATGGTATGCACTTTGTTGAAGCTGCCTGCTCTCTACCTGCTCATGTAGATCAGGATGAACTAACGAGAGCCTTGTCTTAAGTGTTCTTTTCATGAGCAGTTCAGCAGGTGGGATCCCAGTGAGTGAGTGGGGTCTCGTGCAGTAGCTAAGCAGGACTTGGGATAGGCGAGTCTGCAGTGAGCCTTCAGTTACCCTCTTCAAGCCTTGCTTGATGGTTTGCACTGCTCTCTCTGCCTGATCATTGGACGCTGGTTTAAACGGGGCAGATGTGACATGTTTGATCCCATTGCGGGTCATGAATTCTTTGAACTCAGCACTGGTAAAACATGGCCGGTTGGTGCTCACCAGGACATCGGGTAGGCCGTGTGTGGCAAACATGGCCCGCAGGCTTTCAGTAGTGGCAGCGGACGTGCTAGCCGACATTATCTCACATTCAATCCACTTGGAATACGCGTCTACAACCACAAGGAACATTTTACCCAAGAACGGGCCTGCATAGTCGATGTGTACCCTAGACCACGGTTTGGAGGGCCAAGACCATAAACTTAGCGGCGCCTCCCTGGGTACATTGCTTAACTGCGAGCATGTATTACATCTGTGAACACAGGACTCTAAGTCCGCATCGATACCGGGCCACCAGACATGGGATCTGGCTATCGCTTTCATCGTTACAATGCCTGGGTGGGTACTGTGGAGGTCATTGATGAAGGTGTCTCTGCCCTTCTTGGGGACCTTTACTCGATTGCCCCACAGAAGGCAGTCTGTCTGTATAGACATTTCACCTTTGCGCCGCTGGAACGGCTTTATCTCTTCCTGCATTTCCACTGGGACACTGGACCAGCTCCTGTGAAGCACACAGCTTTTGACTAGAGATAATAAGGGGTCCTGGCTTGTCCAGGTTTTGATCTGCCGGGCAGTGACAGGTGATTGCTCAACCTCAAATGCTTCCATAACCATGGCTAGATCTGCAGGCTGCGCCATTTCCACCCCCGTAGTGGGCAATGGCAGCCTACTGAGAGCATCGGCGCAGTTTTCTATGCCTGGCCTGTGGCAGATGGCATAGTTGTATGCGGACAATATGAGCGCCCATCTCTGGATGTGGGTCAATGCGTTGGTATTTATCCATTTACTCTCGGAGAACAGGGATATAAGTGGCTTATGGTCAGTTTCCAATTCGAATTTTAGCCCAAACAGGTATTGATGCATTTTCTTTACCCCATAGACACATGCTAACGCTTCTTTCTCAATCATGCTGTAGGCTCTCTCAGCCTTAGACAGACTCCTGGATGTATAAGCAACCGGTTGCAGTTTCCCGAAATCATTAGCTTGTTGCCATACACACTCCATATGACGACGCATCACATGCTAGTACCAAACGCTTACATGGATCATACAACACAAGCAATTGGTTTGAGCATAACAATTTTCTCGCTTTACAAAGGCATTTTCATGGCTTTTGCCCCAAACCCATTCATCCCCTTTTCGTAGTAAGACATGTCGTGGTTCTAACAGTGTGCTGAGACCCGGTAAGAAGTTACCAAAGTAGTTCAGGAGTCCCAGAAACGACCGCAGCTCTGTCACATTCTGTGGCCTCGGTGCGTTCTCGATTGCCTCCGTCTTCGCGTTGGTGGGCCTGATGCTGTCCGCTGCAATCCTCCTTCCCAGGAACTCCACTTCAGGTGCCAGGAAAATGCAGTTTGAGCATTTTAACCTGAGCCCCACGCGGTTGAGTGGACTAAGAACCTCCTCCAGGTTCTGCAGATGCTCGACTGTGTTCTGACCTGTGACCAAGATATTGTCCTGGAAGACCACGGTGTGCGGGACTGACTTCAGTAAACTTTCCATGTTTCTCTGGAATATCGCCGCCGCCGATTGGATTCCAAACGGGCATCTGTTATAAACAAAAAGACCTTTGTGCGTGTTGATGCAGGTGAGGGCCTTCGATGATTCCTCCATTTCCTGTGTTATGTAGGCTGAAGTCAGATCCAGCTTCGTGAATGTCTTTCCTCCCGCCAGCGTTGCAAAGACGTTGTCGGCCTTTGGTAGTGGGTATTGGTCCTGCGGGGAGAAACGATTGATAGTTACTTTGTAATCGCCACTGATTCTGACGGTGCCGTCTCCCTTGAGGACTGGGACAATAGGACTGGCCCACTCGCTGAACTCAATCAGGGAAATGTTGCCCTCTCTTTGCAGCTGCTCTAGCTCGATCTCTACCCTTTCTCTCATCATGTACGGTACAGCTCTCGCCTTGTGATGGATGGACCGCGCCCCCGGAATTAGGTATGTCATGTATTCAACTATCATTGTAACCCATGTATAAGCTGACCTAAGTTGTATACCTTGAGATCATTGACCACAAGGGGTGAACTTGTGGGAGACACTCCTAATCTGGACTTTCAGGTATAAAAGGGGAAGCTCCACCCACCTTCATCACAGGAGGTCTTGGTAATAAAGGTAACTGGTCACAGAGTGATCTTCTCTCAAGTATGCGCCTCATGTGTATTTATACTGTATAGTAAGGACATATTATTGGTGATGAGAAACTGGGATTTAAACCACGCGAGCATGGCCACTAGCAGCACAGAAGTACTGTGTTGGTAATGATTGGGACGACTTTATTGAGAGACTGCAGCAAAGTTTTGTCACTAAGGAATGGTTGGGACAGGATTTGGCCGACAAACGCAGGGCTCATCTCCTGACGGCTTGTGGATCTAGAACGTACTCCCTGATGAAGGACCTTCTAGCGCCAGAGAAGCCGGCGGACAAGACGTTCGAAGAGCTCAGTAAGTTGATTGGGGAACAGCATGCACATGGCGAGACACTAGTTTTACACGCACCGGTGGCGAGAAGGGCAAAGCGTTCCAGACTTCGTGGCAGATCTCTGGCGACTATGTAAGTTCCCAGATGCATGCAGAGCGGAGATGCTGCGAGACTTTTTTATTGAGGGCATCGGGCACGCTGGGGTTTTCAGGAAACTGATTGAGACCAAAGACTTGACCTTGGAAGCAGCGGCTCTGATAGCCCAGACATTTATCTCAGGGGATGAAGAGACCAGAATGATGTATGACAAAAATCTTGGCTCAAATGCGGCAAACGACCAGGGAGTCAACATTGTTAACGCGGCACACAGTTCTCTAGGCAGACGAGGGCAATCGGACATGCCCCAGCATGTAATTGAACCCAAAGGGGGAATTCAACAGAGACAGTTGCTAGCTGAACGGCGATTCATGTCATCGCAATGGACAATGCGGCCAGTAATGGGGCCATCAACACCTGTTAATGGTGCGCTTAAGGACAGTTACAGAGACAGTCAGAGACGATCGACTGGTAATGTACCTTTTGTTTCCAACAATGGCGCCTCTAGCTCATGCTGGAGGTGTGGAGGCAAACACCTAGCCAGAGCCTGCAGTTATCAGCAATATACCTGCAGAAACTGCAATGTCAGCGGTCACTTGGCGCATATGTGCAGGAAGCCTGCAGCCAGTTTGATGTACGAGGAGGACGGGCCCGATTTAAGCCCTACGAGGCCAAAGGAATACTGGGGGAAATCGCTGGAAGCTGAAGTTCAGCGAGTTCATGTGGAGCACATATACAGTTCATATACCAGGACACCACCGATAATGATGAAAGTGCTCCTCAATGGCATCCCAGTATTAATGGAGCTAGACACAGGGGCCAGCCAGTCCCTGATGAGTATCAAACAGTTCAAAAGGTTGTGGGTGTCCAAGGCCATGAGGCCAAAATTATTGCCGATTGACGCACTGCTACGGACATATACAAAGGAGATCATTCCGGTGCTAGGCAGCGTCACGGTAGTCATGACCCACAAAGATTCGGAGAACAGGTTGCCACTCTGGATTGTCCCGGGGGACGGTCCCGCACTACTGGGGAGGAGTTGGCTTGCTGTCATGAACTGGAAATGGGGCAATGTCAATGCAATTTCTTCTGTGGAGCGAGTATCATGCTCACAGGTCCTGGACAAATTTGACTCATTATTTCAACCCGGCATCGGCACTTTCATGGGGACCAAGGTAGTGATTCACATAAACCCGGATGCCAGGCCAGTACACCACAAGGCCACAGCGGTGCCGTACGTGATGCGGGAAAAGATAGAATGCGAATTGGACCGCCTGCTGAGGGAAGGCATCATCTCGCCAGTCAAATTCAGTGACTGGGCGAGCCCAATTGTGCCGGTGCTCAAGGCGGATGGGTCGGTCAGGATATGTGGCGATTACAAGGCCACCATCAATCGGGTGTCACTCCAAGATCAGTACCTGCTACCGAGAGCGGAGGACCTCTTTGCGATGCTATCCGGTGGCAAACTTTTTTCAAAATTGAACCTGACCTCAACTTACATGACCCAGGAGCTGGCGAGTGAGTCGAAGAAGCTGACCACCATCACGACACACAAGGGGTTGTTTGAGTGTAACAGATGTCCGTTCGGGATTCGTTCGGCCGCCGCGATCTTTCAACGAAATATGGAAAGCCTCCTCAAGTCGATTCCAGGGACGGTGGTTTTTCAAGACAACATCCTCATCATGGGTCATGATACTGAAGAACACCTCCACAACCTGGAGGAGGTGCTACGAAGACTGGACCGGGTAGGGCTGCGACTGAAAAAGGCGAAGTGCGTCTTCTTTGCTCCAGAGGTAGAATTCCTGGGGAGGAGGGTAGCAGCAGACAGGATCAGACCTACTGTGTCCAAAACATAAGTGATCCAGAGAGCACCCAGACCCCGTAACACGACGGAGCTGCGTTCGTTCCTGGGGCTCCTGAACTATTTTGCTAACTTTCTTCCCAAATTGAGCACGCTGTTCGAGCCGCTACACGTGCTCCTACGCAAAGGTCGCGATTGGGTCTGGGGGGACAACCAGGAAAGGGCTTTTGATAGAGCACACAATTTGTTATGCTCCAACAAACTGTTAACGTTATATGACCCGTGTAAGAAACTTGTTTTAACGTGCGATGCGTCGTCCTATGGGATCGGGTGTGTGTTGCAGCATGTGAATGCCAATGGTCAGTTACAGTCGGTAGCTTATGCCTCCAGAAGTCTGTCCTGGGCAGAAAGGGGCTACGGGATGGTAGAAAAGGAAGCGCTAGCATGTATATATGCAGTAAAGAAAATGCACCAGTACCTGTTTGGCAGGAAATTTGAGCTGGAGACAGATCACAAAACCCTAACGTCCCTTTTGGCCGACAACACGGCCATAAATGCGAAAGCATTGGCCCGCATACAGAGGTGGGCACTCACGTTAGCCGCCTGTGACTACACAATTCAGCACAGACCAGGCACTGAAAACTGTGCCGATGCACTCAGCAGGCTCCTACTAGCCACCACTGAGGGGGCAACTGAGCAGGATGCTGAGATGGTCATGGCTGTTGAAGCTTTCGAAAGCGAAGGCTCACCTGTGACAGCCCGTCAGATTCAAGTCTGGACAAATAAAGACCCGCGACTGTCTTTAGTTAAGAAATGTGTCCTGAATGAGGACTGGGCAGCCACGTACGGGCATGCCCTGAGGAATTTAAACCGCTTCATAGGCGCAAGGATGAACTCTCGATTCAGGCCGATTGCCCACTGTGGGGAAACCGAGTAATCATGCCCCAGATGGGCAAAAAGGTGTTTATCAGAGAACTCCACAATGAGTACCCGGGCATTGTCACGATGAAGGCAATTGGCAGGTCACACGTTTGGTGGCCAGGGATAGATGCAGACCTGGAACTAGCACTGCCAATTGCAGGAATCAGTTCTTTCGTGTAAGTTCTTAGTTTTGTGCGAACTGGCGTTAAGACTGGCCTTGAGGCCTTGTTGCACCACAACCTTTCGAAAGTCGTTTTGCCCATGATGGACTGGCCCGCGCCTGTGTCCAGCTCCATTGACACCGGGAGTCCATTTAGTTCAACATTCAGCATTATCGGGGACAATTCGTGGTGAATGTGTGCACCCCATGTACCTCTGCCTCCTCAATCTGAGGCTCTGGTTCATCGTGACCCTCCGTGGATCTGTCCTCCTCTGGAACATGGTGGTTTGCAGGTTTAACAGGTTTTGCAGCTCACCTGCACACTCGTTGGAGGTGTCCCATTGTTCCACAGCCCTTGCAAATGTACTCTTTGAATCGGCATGAATGAAAACGATGATCACCCCCGCAGCGCCAACAAGGTGTTAATGGCCTTGCATTCATCACCCTTGATAGTGGTCTCTGAGACATCTGCGGACCTGTGACGTGCCCTGTACGTTATGATTCAAAAACAACAGCACGTTGTTCACAGTACTTGTAGCAGCACGTGTGTGCTGAGAGATTTGCTTCATATTGTCACTGGTGGCAATGAACGCCTGGGCTATCGCTATGGCCTTACTCAAGGTTGGGGTCACTACAGCTTTGCGAAATATAGTTTCGTGGCCAATGCCAAGTACAAAAAAGTCTCTGAGCATGTGCTCTAAATGTCCTTCAAATTCGCAATGTCCTGCAAGGCGTCTTAGCTCAGTGACATACCTCGCCACTTCCTGGCCTTCAGACCATTTGCAGGTGTAGAACCGGTACCTCGCCATCAGAACGCTTTCCTTCGGGTTCAAATGCTCTCGGACCAGTGTGCACAAATCATTGTATGATTTCTCCGTGCGTTTTGCTGGAGTGAGCAGATTCTTCATGAGGCCATACGATGGTGAGGAGGATCGCCCTTCGTTTGGCAGCGCTCTCTTCCCCATCTAGCTCATTGGCCACGAAGTATTGGTTGAGTCGCTCCACAAAAGTTTCCCAATCATCTCCCTCTGAGAATTTCTCCAGGATGCCCACTGTTCTCTGCATCTTTGAGTTTGCTATCTGTATCTCATCGCCAGTTGTTGTGTATGGAGAAAGAGTCAGACTGAATACTGTGAGCTCAAAGTAAAGTGTGACCTTAGTCTTTTATTGCAGGTCTCCAGAGTGCCTCTCCAACCTGTGAAGCCTGCTTAAATACCTGTGCTCCCAAGAGATTATGGGATCCCTTGGGACTCCAGGGGATAAGCCTCTAGTGGCTGTACAGAGTAAATACAAGTTTACATATATAACACCTGCTATCCTGGCAAACCCACATGTGCGCTCATGCTGTTTCTCTCCCTGGCTATCGGGAAGGTAATGAAGTACATTCAATGGATGTAGAGAGGCTGTGGTTGCAGCGATGTGCTGTGAATTGTGAGACTATGTCCCTGATGCAGCCTGGAAGGAGCCGGAGTCATAGAAGGTGAGTGCCACCGTGCCCTTCACTGCGACTGGCAGCACAGTCCTGGTGCTGATGTGAGGCGGGAGGTCTGCCTGCAGGAGATGGCATATCTCTGTAAGTATCTAATTTCGGAAACACAGCCTTGTGATACCCTGCTCCTCAGATAGGTCCAGGTATGCACGTTGCTGTCGGTAAAGCCGTGGGGGTGGGGGGCGGGTAAGGCCTCCAGCCCTGACATTTATGGGGCTCTCCTCCTTCAGCCGCCGACACGGCCAACAGCTCTTCTCTCTTGACACCTGCTTGCTAGAGCATGTGGAATTCAACCCTGGCAAACTAGTAAAGCCCCCATTAAAGTTTTCAAAATGACTTATACTCAAGCTGAACTGCTATGTCTATCTGCCACTGCAAACTCAGAGGCTCACGCACTCTGCTGTGTGTAAATGTGTAAATGTTGCACTTCCTCATCCCTTTCAGTAACCACCAGTTAACGACTCTGCAAGCCTATCCTGACTGTTTTTCCAGACGTTGTTATTTGTGGGCAGTAAATGAATTTAGCGAGTGAAGAGCAAGTGTGGGCGTTGCCCCAGCACTGACATCAGGATCGCACTGATTGTCAGCAGCCAGGTGCTAGCCATTTGTGCCCCCAGTAAACCTCGAATGAAATTTCCGTTGAGGCATGCCTGGTCGGTAAGCTCTAATGCTCGCATTAACGGCCCCTCTGGGTGTTAACTGAGGCTATAGACAACCCAAAATCCAGCACGATATCAAGCTTTAAGTTTAGTTAACAGTCTCTGATGTAGAATAAATGTCTTCTGGAAATCCATATAGACTACATCCATAGACATTCCTCTGTCCACTACTTCCTCAAAAAGTTCAAATAGGTTTGTTAGATGCGACCTACCCGTTACAGATCCAACATGGCTCACTCTAATCAGCTCAAATTCCTCAAAGTGCTCAGTCACTTGTTCTTAAGTATAGATTCCAATAACTTCCCCACAACGGAGGTGAGACTAACAGGTCTATAATTTCCTGTTTTTTCTCTCTTTCATCTTTCTTAAATAATGGGTTTACATTTGCAATTTTCCAATCCAAAGGGACAGTTCCTGAATCGCGAGAGCTTTGGAAGATTTTGGCTAAAGAAGCTGCAATTTCCTCACCTACTTCCTTTAAAACCCTGGGGTTGAAACCATCAGGACCTGGGGATTTGTCAGTCAGTTTTGGTCTCTGCATTGACAGTCATTTTCCAACATTCCATTGACTCTGAATCAGTTCCGATGGAGTGGAGAGTAGCCAATGTAACCCCACTTTTTAAAAAAGGAGGGAGAGAGAAAACGGAATTATAGACCGGTCAGCCTGACATCGGTAGTGCGTAAAATGATGGAATCAATTATTAAGGATGTCATAGCAGCGCATTTGGAAAGAGGTGACATAATAGGTCCAAGTCAGCATGGATTTGTGAAAGGGAAATCATGCTTGACAAATCTTCTGGAATTTTTTGAGGATGTTTCCAGTAGAGTGGACAAGGGAGAACCAGTTGATGTGATGTATTTGGACTTTCAGAAGGCCTTCGACAAGGTCCCACACAAGAGATTAATGTGCAAAGTTAAAGCACATGGGATTGGGGGTAGTGTGCTGACGTGGATTGAGAACTGGTTGGCAGACAGGAAGCAAAGAGTAGGAGTAAATGGGGACTTTTCAGAATGGCAGGCAGTGACTAGTGGGGTACCGCAAGGTTCTGTGCTGGGACCCCAGCTGTTTACATTGTACATTAATGATTTAGACGAGGGGATTAAATGTAGTATCTCCAAATTTGCGGATGACACTAAGTTGGGTGGCAGTGTGAGCTGCAAGGAGGATGCTTTGAGGCTGCAGAGTGACTTGGATAGGTTAGGTGAGTGGGCAAATGCATGGCAGATGAAGTATAATGTGGATAAATGTGAGGTTATCCACTTTGGTGGTAAAAACAGAGAGACAGACTATTATCTGAATGGTGACAGATTAGGAAAAGGGGAGGTGCAACGAGACCTGGGTGTCATGGTGCATCAGTCATTGAAGGTTGGCATGCAGGTACAGCAGGCAGTTAAGAAAGCAAATGACATGTTGGCCTTCATAGCGAGGGAATTTGAGTACAGGGGCAGGGAGGTGTTACTACAGTTGTACAGGGCCTTGGTGAGGCCACACCTGGAGTATTGTGTACAGTTTTGGTCTCCTAACTTGAGGAAGGACATTCTTGCTATTGAGGGAGTGCAGCGAAGGTTCACCAGACTGATTCCCGGGATGGTGGGACTGACATATCAAGAAAGACTGGATCAACTGGGCTTGTATTCACTGGAGTTCAGAAGAATGAGAGGGGATCTCATTGAAACGTTTAAAATTCTGACGGGCTTAGACAGATTAGATGCAGGAAGAATGTTCCCAATGTTGGGGAATTCCAGAACCAGGGGTCACAGTCTAAGGATAAGGGGTAAGCCATTTAGGACCGAGATGAGGAGAAACTTCTTCATCCAGAGAGTGGCGAACCTGTGGAATTCTCTACCACAGAAAGTTGTTGAGGCCAATTCACTAAATATATTCAAAAAGGAGTTAGATGTAGTCCTTACTACTAGGGGGATCAAGGGGTATGGCGAGAAAGCAGGAATGGGGTACTGAAGTTGCATGTTCAGCCATGAACTCATTGAATGGCGGTGCAGGCTCGAAGGGCCGAATGGCCTACACCTGCACCTATTTTCTATATTTCTTTGTTTCTATGAAGGATATACTTGCATTGGAGGCTGTTCAGAGAAGGTTCACTAGGTTGGTTCCAGAGATGAAGGGGTTGACTTATGAAGATAGGTTGAGTAGGTTGGGCCTATACTCATTGGAGTTCAGAAGAATGAGAGGTGATCTTATCGAAACATATAAGATAATGAGGGGGCTCGACAAGGTGGATGCAGAGAGGACATTTCCATATAGGGGAAACTAAAACTAGGGGACATAGTCTCAGAATAAGGGGCTGCCCATTTAAAACTGAGATGAATTTCTTCTCTCAGAGGGTTGTAAATCTGTGGAATTCTCTGCTCCAGTGAGCTGTGGAGGCTGGGTCATTGAATATATTTAAGGTGGAGATAGACAGATTTTTGAGCGATAAGGGAGTAAAGGGTTATGGGGAGCAGGCAGGGAAGTGGAGCTGAGTCCATGATCAGATCAGCCATGATCGTATTGAATGGCGGAGCAGGCTCGAGGGGCCGAATGGCCTACTCTTGCTCCTATTTCTTATGTTCTTATGTTTAGGAACATAGGAACGTAGGAACAGGAGGAGGCCATTCAGCCCGTTGAGCCTGTTCTGCCAGTCCATGAGATCATGGCTGATCTATGACCTAACTCCATATACCCGCCCATGTCCCTTACTACCTCTGGTTAACAAAAAGCTAGCAATTTCAGATTTAAAATTAACAGTTGATCCAGCATCAACTGCCGTTTGCGGAAGAGAGTTCCAGACCTCTCCCACCCTCTGTGTGTAGAAGTGTTTCCTAATTTCACTCCTGAAAGGTCTGGCTCTAATGTTTAGACTCTGCTCCTTGTCCTAGACTCCCCAACCATCAGGAATAGTTTCTATGTACCTCATCTATTCCCCTTAATATCTTGAAAACTTTGATCAGACCAACTCTTAACCTTCTAAATTCTAGGGAATACAGCACTAATTTGTGTCATCCCTCCTTGCAATTTAACCCTTGGGAGTCCGGGTATTGTTCAGGTAAACCCATGCTGCACTCCCTCCGAGGCCAATATATCCTCCCTAAGGTGTGCTACCCGGAACTGCTCACAGTGCTCCAGGTGTGGGCTAACCAGGGCTTTGTACAGCTGCAGCATAACCTCTACCCCCTTGTATTCTAGTCCTCCAGATATAAAGGCCAGCATTCCATTAGCCTTTGATTATTTTCTCTACCTGTTCATGACATTTTAATGATCGATGTACCTGGACCCCCAGTCTCTTTGGACATCCACTATTTTTAGCTTTTCACCATTTTGAAGGTACCGTGTTCAATCCTTTTTAGATCCAAAGTGGATGACCTCACATTTGCTTACATTGAAATCCATTTGCCACAGTTTTGCCTATTCACTTCATCTATCAATATCCCTTTGTAATTTAGTGCTTTCATCTGCACTGCATGCAATGCCGCCTATATTTGTGTCATCGGCATCCGTCAGATTTGGATATATGACTTTCTATGTCATCATCTAAATCGTTAATAAATACTGTGAATTGTTGAGGCCCCAACACAGATTCCTGCCGGACACCATTCGTCACATCCTGCCAATTTGAGTACCTACCTATTATCCCTACTCTCTGTATCTTGCCACTTAGACAATTTCCTAACCAGTTCAATAGTGACTTTCATTTTTCTAATACTGTTTTCTTGCTGATATTCACTTTAGTGAGTTTCAGTCCTTAATTCATTATTAGCTTCCCAGGAATGTCAGATATATTCTTCTCTTCCTCTACTGTGAAGACTGACACAAAGTGATTATTCAACAAATCTGCCATTTAAAAAATTTTTTTTTTTGCAATATTACCCACATCTGTTTTAAGGGGCCCACATTATCCTTGACTTTCTTGTAATATAATTGTAAAAACTTCTTATGTTATTCTTGATATCCCTCGCAAGTTTCTTTTTGTTTTCCCTTTTTGCAGCTCTTACTATCTTTTTTGTCTTCCTTTGCTGTTCTCGGTTTTATCTCCTCCCCTGAGGGGTATCTATCGGTCCTGTAATAAGCTAAATTGTGTTTTGAACACTACCCCACTGTTAATCTGTGACTTTACCCGACAACAGTTTGGACCAGTCTCTGTCTCATCCCGTTAAAGTTAGCGTTACCACAATCTATCATCTTAGTAACAGTGATACAGTTCTCCTTTTCAAACCTAACATTGAATTCAATTAGATAAATGTTCTCTTACTGTTAATGTTAGCCATCACTCATTACTAAACCTAGTATGGCCTGCCCTCCTGTTGGTTCTAGAACACATTGCTACAGAAACTATCTTGAATGCACTCAAGAAATTCAATACCTTCAGCTACACTACACTGTTCTTCCCAATCTTTAGGAAAATTTAATTCTCCGATTAAATAATTCTGCTCTATTGGTGAGTGAGTGCTGCTTGATACTATTGTGGCCTCCCCCCCCCATCACTTTGCTGAGACAATAATTGGCCAGCTTGAATTTGTCCAGCTTTATGGTCAGGATATAACTGCAATTTTCCAGCATTAACTGTAACATTAACTGTAATAAACTGGCTGCTACATTTCCCTACATTACGACAGAGTATTGGAGTAATATTAATACCACAGGGCACTGGAGGCCTTTCTGAATGACATTGTAGGACAAGTTGCAGACAAGGAGGAGATTTTCTATTTGTTATTTTTGTGCCTTTGATGTGAGTTAATCTGAGCTCTGGCAGAATAAACAATGACCTTCGACAGAACAAAAGAGACAATGTCCTTGCAGGAGGCCTGTGCATGATATAAATAGCCGAGTAAAACAGGCACACGATCTTCTGCCGCTGGTCTCACAGTGAGCTGTGTCCTCAGGCCTGTTTCAATGACCCTGAGTAAAGCCCCTTGTTTCAGAGAGCACTCTGCCTGGTTACAGGAACCCAGCAAAGTTTTAGTTTTCAAGTATTTATCCAATTCCCTTTCTCATATAAAATGATGTAATAATAAATGTAGTGAACAGAATCCATCACCTGTTCCAACAGTTGAAAGGTCACTATGTCCCATCTGTACTGGGCAGTGCTGCACTGTCGGAGGTGCAGTACTGAGGGAGTGCCGCACTGTCAGAGGGGCAGTACTGAGGGAGTGCCGCACTGTCAGAGGGGCAGTACTGAAGGAGTGCCGCACTGTCGGGAGGGCAGTACTGAGGGAGTGCAGTACTGTCGGAAGGGCAGTACTGAGGGAGTGCCGCACTGTCGGAGGGGCAG
The DNA here is from genome assembly GCF_044704955.1 of Pristiophorus japonicus. Classification (NCBI taxonomy): domain Eukaryota; kingdom Metazoa; phylum Chordata; class Chondrichthyes; family Pristiophoridae; genus Pristiophorus; species Pristiophorus japonicus. Next base: position 207,006,757 of record NC_091988.1, on the reverse strand, counting down.
TACTGAGGGAGCGCCGCACTGTCGGAGGGGCAGTACTGAGGCAGTGCTGCAATGTCGGAGGGGCAGTACTGAGGGAGTGCTGCACTGTCGGAGGGGCAGTACTGAGGGAGTGCTGCACTGTTGGAGGGGCTGTACTGAGAGAGCGATGCACTGTCCGAGTGGTGGTACTGAGGGAGTGCCGCACTGTCGGAGGGGCAGTACTGAGGGAGTGCCACAATGTTGGACGGTAAGTATTGAGGGGATTTGTTATTTTCTTTAAATTTTTATTTTGTTTTTTAAATTTTTCGTAGCCAATCTTTCCAATTCTTTGTCAGATCACAAACGCCAGAGGTCACCTTGCACATATCAAGGATCACCCTGCGCTAATGCTCTTAGCCAAAAGGCCTAGAGCCCAAGCACCGTTCCTGGAAGTACTGCAATACCAGGTTCGTGCCATGGAGGTGGATGGGTCAGTAACCCCACACACCTCCTATTGAGGAGATTTATTTATTTATTTTTTTTAATTCGTAGCCAATCTTTCCAATTCTTTGTCAAATCACAAACACCAGAGGTCACCTTGCACACATCAAGGATCACTCTGCGCCAATGCTCTTAGCCAAAAGGCCTAGAGCCACTGCACCGTTCCTGGAAGTACTGCAATACCAGGTTCGTGCCATGGAGGTGGATGGGTCAGGCCCCCAACACATCCGTGGAGGTGGATGGGTCAAGCCACCCCACCCACCTCCTAGGGGATGCTGCACTGTCGGAGGGTCGGTGGGAGAGTGACTGAGACAGAGAGCGAGAGGGTAGGTACCAGGTCTCTCACTGCTAATCCCCCAGCAGTTTATGGTGGTTTTAAAACGGTGATTTAATTCATCCAAGAATATTTGAGGGGTGAGGAGAGTGAAGGGTGAGGAAGTGGGGGTGATGGTGAGTAGGGTTTGGGGGTCAGGGTGTGAAGGGTGAGGAATTGGGGGTGATGATGAGCAGGGTTTGGGGGTCAGGGTGTGAAGGGTGAGGAAGTTGGGCATGTGGGGGTGAGGGTGAGTGGGTTGGGGGTCAGGGGATGTGAAGGGTGTGGGGGTTGATGGGTGAGCGATGGGGCATCAGAGGATTGGGGGTGAGGGGGTTGGGGGTGAGGGGGTTGGGGATGAGGGGGTTGAGGAGTGAAGGGGTTGGGAGTTTGTGGGTGAGGGGTTTGGGGGTGAGGGGGTTAGGGTTTGTGTGGGGTGAGGGGGTTGAGGAGTGAGGGGGCTGGGGGTGAGGGGATGTGGGGGCTGGGTGTGAGGGATTGGGGGTGAGAGTGTTGGGGATGAGGGGGTTGGGGGTGAGGGGTGTGAGCCATTTCGGCCCACCGTGTCTGCGCCGGCTAATCAAGAGCTATCCACTAATCCCACTTTCCAGCTCTCAGTCCGTAGCCCTGTAGGTTATGGCAATTCAGGTGCACATCCAAGTACCGTTTAAATGTGGTGAGAGTTTCTGCCTCTACCTCCCTTTCAGGCAGTGAGTTCCAGACCCCCACAACCCTCTGAGTGAAAACATTTCCCCTCAAATCCCTTCTAATCCTCCTACCAATCAGTTTAAATCTATACCCCCTGGTTATTGAGCCCCCTGTCAAGGGAAACAGGTCCTTCCTATCCACTCTATCCAGGCCCCTCATAATTTTATACACCTCCCCTCAGCCTCCTTTGTTCCAAAGCAACGAACTCCAGCCTATCCAATCTTTCCTCATAGCTAAAATTCCCCAGTCCTGGCAACATCCTTGTAAATCTCCTCTGTACCCTCTCTAGTGCACTCACATCTTTCCTGTAATGTGGTGACCAGAACTGCATGCAGTACTCCAGATGTGGCCTAACTAGTGTTTTATACAGTTCAAGCATAACCACCCTGCTCTTGTATTCTATGCCTTGGCTAATAAAGGCAAGTATTCCGTATGCCTTCTTAACCACCTTATCTACCTGTCCTGTTCCCTTCAGGGATCTGTGGACCTGCACTCCAAGGTCCCGCTGTTCCTCTACACTTCTCAGTGTCCATTTAATGTGTATTCCCTTGCCTTGTTAGCCCTCCCCAAATGCATTACCTCACACTTCTCTGGATTTGCCACTGTTCTGCCATCTGACCAGTTGATTGATATCTTCCTGCAGTCTTCAACTTTCTTCTTCATTATCAATCACACAACTAATTTTTGTATCATCTGCAAACTTCTTAACCAGACCCCCAACATTCAAGTCTAAATCATTGATATATATCTTCTCTTCTTCTTTGGTAGTCCCTCGGAGTTGAAGATGACTTGCTTCCACACTAAAAATGAATTCTCAGGTGACTGAAGAGTCCAATGCGGGACCTACAGTCTCTGTCACAGGTGGGGCAGACAGTGGTTTTACCTTGGATCCCATAGGCTTTTACTTTCGTGACCAGTCTGCTATTGAGGATGTAATGAGCAGGGTGGATAAGGGGGAACCAGTGGATGTGGTGTATTTGGATTTCCAGAAGGCATTCGATAAGGTGCCACATAAAAGGTTCTGCACAAGATAAAAGTTCATGGGGTTGGGGGTAATATATTAGCATGGATAGAGGATTGGTTAACTAACAGAAAAAAGAGACTCAGGATAAATGGGTCATTTTCTGGTTGGCAAACAGTAACTAGTGGGGTGCCACAGGGATCGGTGCTAGGGCCTATTTACAATCTATATTAATGACTTGGATGAAGGGACCGAGTGTAATGTAGCCAAGTTTGCTGATGATACAAAGATGGGTGGGAAAGCAAATTGTGAGGAGGACACAACAAATCTGCAAAGGGTCATAGTCAGGCTAAGTGAGTGGGCAAAAATTTGGCAGGTGGAATATAATGTGAAGTTATCCACTTTGGCAGAAAAAATAGAAAAGCAAATTATAATTTAACTGGAGAAAAATTGCAAAGTGCTGTAGTTGGGGGTCCTTGTGTATGAAACACAAAAAGTTAGTATGCAGGTACAACAAGTAATCAGGAAGGCAAATGGAATGTTGGCCTTTATTGCAAGGGGCATAGAGTATAAAAGCAGAGAAGTCCTGCTACAACTGTACAGGGTATTGGTGAGACCACACCTGGAGTACTGCGTACAGTTTTGGTCTCCGTATTTAAGGAAGGATATACTTGCATTGGAGGCTATTCAGAGAAGGTTCACTAGGTTGATTCCGGAGGTGAGGGGGTTGACTTAAGAAGATAGGTTGAGTAGGTTGGGTCTATACACATTGGAGTTCAGAAGAATGAGAGGTGATCTTATCGAAACATATAAGATATGAGGGGGCTCGACAAGGTGGATGCAGAGAGGATATTTCCATATAAGGCAAACTAGGGAACATAGGCTTAGAATAAGGAGCCGCCCATTTAAAACTGAGATGACGAGGAATTTCTTCTCTCAGTTGAAAATCTGTGGAATTCTCTTCCCCAGAGAGCTATGGAGACTGGGTCATTGAATATATTTAAGGCAGGGTTAGACAGATTTTTGAGCGATAAGGGAATAAAGGGTTATGGGGAGTGGGCGGGGAAGTGGAGCTGAGTCCATGATCGGATTAACCATGATCTTAAATGGCGGAGCAGGCTCGAGGGGCCAGGTGGCCTACTCCTGCTCCTATTTCTTATGTTCTTATGTGGGACCTTATCAAAAGCCTTGCTAAAATCCAAATGCACTGCATCAAACATACTACCCTCAACGAACCTCGTTACCGCCTCAAAAAATTAAATCAAGTTAGTCAGACACAACCTTCCCTTAAATCCATGCTGACTGTCCTTGATTGATCTGTGTCTTTCTGAATGAAGATTTATCCTGTCCCTCAGAATTTTTTCCAATAATTTTCCCACCACCGAGGTTAGGCTGACTGGCTTGTAATGACTCGGTCTATGGGAGATATGAAGGGATGGGTTGAAATGATGTCATGTGATGCTAAAAACAGATTTATCTGCCAGCTTTGTTTAACAAAGGCATCAACCTTCGATGCTAATGGAAAGTCTGATCTCAATGCTTGCTTTGTTCCCTGCATTGATTGGTGAGGCACTGTTGTTTTAAGTGCTGTAGTGCGATGGACAGTGTTGGAATAGTTGTCATATCTGCTGCTGTTTAAAGTGTTGGAAGATTTTCAAGAGCCGCTGCTCACAGATAAGATAAACAGTCAGCGTGTTTCTATTCCTAGCCTGTTTCCATTCGGTGAGCTGGGAGTGTGTGGACAACGGATGAGGTGCCGTCTCCTGGAGTTCAGACCACTCCCAATTTCCGCAAGTGGCTCCAGTTCCCTCTGTTCCTCCCGTTACTCCATTCAATCTGATTATTCAACATCTCACAGTTGAGTTCCTTGATAAAGGGGAAATCACATATGGGCCGGTATGGAAACCAGGTGGAATCACATCGAACTGCTTTTATAGGCTCCTCCCCATAGTGAGTTCTATTGAAGTCCATTTTCAGCCATTTAATCAGATCATGGCTGAGCTGTATCTACCCACCTTGGTTCCACAACCCTTAATACCCTTACCCAACAAAATAGCAACCTCAGTTTTGACATTTTCAATTGACCCCAAGCCTCAATAGCTTTTAGGGGAGAGAATTTCAGATTTTCACTGCCCTTTATGTGAAGAAGTGTTTCCTGACATCACCCCTGAACGGCCTGGCTCTAATTTTAAGGTGATGCCCCTTGTTCTGGACTCTCCCACCAGAGGGAATAGTTTCTCTTTATCTACCCTATTGAATCCCTTTAATCATCTTAAACATCTCAGTTAGATCACCTCTTACTCTTCTAAACTAATGAGAATACATGCAAGTCTGTGCAACCTGTCCTCGGGATTTAACCCTTTCAGCCCGGGGATCACTCTGGTGAATCCGGGCTGCCCCCCCCCTCCGAGGCCGATATACCCTCCCTGAGGGGGGGGGGGGTGCAGTGGGGGAGGGAACGCAGTGTCCCGGGGGGGTCTAACCAGACTGTACAGCTGAAGCTTCACTGCCTCCCCTCTATTCCAACCCCGAGATAAAGGCCAACATTCCATTAGCCTGTTTAATTATTTGTGTCTGTCCCTAGCTTCTCGTGATTCCAGTACTTGGATCCCGAAATCTCTCTGCTCCTCCTCAGTGCCTAGCTTCTCGCCATTTATAAAATACTCTCATCGATCTTTCTAAGGTCAAAGTGGATGACCTCACACTTTCCCACATCAAACTCCATCTGCCACAGTTTTGCCCGCTCACTTAACCCATCAATGTCCCTTTGTAACTTTCTGTTCCCAGCGACACTATTTACTGTGCCTCCGAACTTAGTGTCATCAGCAACCTTAGCTATATGGCTCTCTATTCCTTCATCCAAATCACTTATAAATATCTCTCTCTCTTAGGCAGTCACATCCCTGGGGGACACCACGAATCACATCCTGCCAATTGGATTACACACCCATTATCCCTACCCTCTGTCTCCTACCTCCTAATTCGGAATCGAGGAAGATTTGCTTCCATTCTAAAAGTGAGTTCTCAGGCGACTGAACAGTCCAATACAGGAATTACAGTCTCTGTCACAGGTGGGACAGACAGTGGTTGAAGGAAAGGGTGGGTGGGGAGTCTTGTTTGCCGCTCGCTCCTTCTGCTGCTTGTGCTTGCTTTATGCATGCTCTCGGCGACGAGACTTGAGGAGCTCACCACCCTCCTGGATGCTCTTCCTCCACTTAGGGCGGTCTTTGGCCAGGGACTCCCAGGTGTCGGTGGGAATGTTGCATTTTATGAGGGAGGCTTTGAGGGTGTCCTTGTAAAGTTTCCTCTGCCCACCTGGGGCTCGCTTGCCATGAAGGAGCTCCGAGTAGAGCGCTTGCTTTGGGAGTCTTGTGTCAGGCATGCGGACAATGTGGCCCTGCCCAATGGAGCTGGTCGAGTGTGGTCAGTGCTTCGATGCTGGGGATGTTGGTCTGATCAAGGACATTAACGTTGGTGTGTCTGTCTTCCCGGGGGATTTGCAGGATCTTGCGGAGACATCGTTGGTGGTATTTCTGCAGTGATTTGAGGTGTCTACTGTGTATGGTCCACGTCTCTGAGCCATACAGGAGGGCAGGTATCACTACAGACCTGTAGACCGTGAGCTTGGTGCTAGATTTGAGGGAATGATCTTCGAACACTCTTTTCCTCAGGCGACTGAAAGCTGCACATTGGAGGTGGTGTTGAACCTCGTTGTCGATGTCTGCCCTTGCTGATAATAGGCTCCCGAGGTATGGAAAGTGGTCCACGTTGTCCAGGGCCGCGCTGACTGGGGGGCAGTGCTGTGTGGCGGGGTCAGGTTGGAGGAGGACCTTTGTCTTACGGATATTTAGTGTAAGGCCCATGCTTCCGTACGCCTCAGTGAAGATGTTGACGATGACTTGGAGTTCAGCCTCTGAATGTGCGCAGACACAAGCATCGCCTGCATACTGTAGCTCGACGACAGAGGATGGGACGGTCTTGCATCTGGCCTGGAGGCGACGAAGGTTGAACAGGTTCCCACTGGTTCCAGTGGGGAGCTTGTTGAGTGTGAGGTGGAGCATTGCAGCGAGGAAGATCGAGAAGAGTGTTGGGGCGATGACGCAGCCCTGCTTGACCCCGGTCCAGTCATGGATTGGGTCTGTGGTGGATCCGTTGGTCAGGATCACGGCCTGCATGTCGTCGTGGAGCAGGCGGAGGATGGCGACAAACTTTAGGGGGCAGCCGAAACGGAGGAGGACGCGCCATAGTCCCTCACGGTTAACAGTGTCAAAAGTCTTTGTAAGGTCAAAGGAGACAATGTACAAGGGGTAAAAGTGCTGTTCCCTGCATTTCTCTTGCAGTTGCAGTTGTCACGCCATAAAGATCATGTCCGTTGTACCCCGTAGTGGACGGAATCCACACAGTGACTCCGGGAGGAGCTCCTCAGCCACATGGAGAAGACGGTTGAGGAAGATTCTAGCGATGACTTTCCCAGCGGCTGATAGCAGGGAGATTCCGCTGTAGTTGCCACAGTCAGACTTGTCCCCTTTTTTAAAGATGGTCATGATCAGTGCATCTCTGAGATCTCCCGGCATGCTCTCCTCCTTCCAGATGAGAGATGAGGTCATGCATTTGTGCCAATAGTGCCTCTCCACCATACCTTAGTGCCTCAGCAGGGATTCCATCCGCTCCTGATGCCTTGTTGTTCTTGAGCTGACAGATGGCCTTTTCTACCTCGTGCAGGGCTGGGGTTTTGCTGAGATGGTGACGGGTAGCATGCTGCGGGATGGAGTCGAGGATTTTTGGAAGACTTCTGGAAGTCCATATAAATAACATCCATAGACACCACGTGAGGTATGTCCTCAAAAAGTTCAATTAAATTCATTCGACATGACTTACCCTTTACACATGCTGGCTCTCTGATCCACTCACATTTGTCCCAATGTTCAGTCACTCTTTCACTAATAACAGGTTTGAGAAACGTCCCCATAAATGGCGTTAGACTAATGAGCCTGGGATTGCTCTCCCACCCTTCATAAATAATGGACTGACATTTTTAAGGTAACTGACAAAAAATCCAGGGGGAAATCAGGGGAATTTTTTTACACAATGAATTGTTGTGATGTGGAACGCGCTGCCTGAAAGGGCGGTGGAAGCAGATTCAAAAGGGAACTGGATAAATACTTGAAAAGGAGAAAATTGCTCAAATATGAGGAAAGAGCAGGGCGATTGGGACGAACTGGATAGCCCTTTCAAAGAGTCTGCACAGACACAATGGGCCCAATAGCCTCCTGTACGGAATGATCCAATGATTAGCAAAGTTTCCCATCCAATGGGACAGCTCCTGAATTGAAAGAGTTTTGGAAGATCGTGACTAAAAGCATCTGCAATTTCCTCACCTGCTTTTAATATCCTGGAGTGGGATCCATTGCGTCCTGGAGACTTGTCTATCTTTAATCTAATTATTTCCTCTATTACCATTTTTATAAACTTATATCAAATCTAGTAAGTCACTCCACTTGATTTATGTTTAGGCTTCCTCGAATCTTTGGTATTTTATCCTCACCCTGTACTATAAAGACCCATACAAAGTATTTATTTAGTAAGTCTTCCGTTTCCTGATTTTGAATGACAAATCCCCTGCGTCTCTTGTTAAGGACCCCACGTTACTCTTAGTCACCTTCTTTCTCTTAATATATTTGTAAAATCTTTCCGTGTTGTCCTTGATATTCCCTCACAAGTTTATTTTCATACATATCATTGGACAAACGATGAAATAGCTGACAGAACATCGATTATAATAGAATGATGCGACTGATAGGTCACAAGATGTTGGAGGTGCATGGACATTGTTGAACAGTTAAGCAGTAACTATGTTGGGAAGATATTACACAGCAGCCTGGAAGCTGTGCCTGTTATTGCTTTGTTCAGATCCCTGGCATGTGTCATGTGAGAGTCTGTTCAAACTGTCAAACATTCCATCAAAGTTCGTGATGTGTATTAAACCTCCCAGGCCACCGACTGCGCCTTGTGTTGTGCTGCTAAATGAACATTCCCCAGATTACATAGAAACAGAGAAACATAGAAAATAGGTGCAGGAGTAGGCCATTCGGCCCTTCGAGCCTGCACCGCCATTCAATAAGATCATGGCTGATCATTCCCTCAGTACCCCTTTCCTGCTTTCTCTCCATACCCCTTGATCCCCTTAGCCGTAAGGGACATATCTAACTCCCTCTTGAATATATCCAATGAACTGGCATCAACAACTCTCTGCGGCAGGGAATTCCATAGGTTAACAACTCTCTGAGTGAAGAAGTTTCTCCTCATCTCAGTCCTAAATGGCCTACCCCTTATCCTAAGGCTATGTCCCCTGGTTCTGGACTTCCCCAACATCGGGAACATTCTTCCCGCATCTAACCTGTCCAGTCCCGTCAGAATCTTATGCGTTTCTATGAGATCCCCTCTCATCCTTCCAAACTCCAGTGAATAAAGGCCCAGTTGATCCAGTCTCTCCTCATATGACAGTCCAGCCATCCCTGGAATCAGTCTGGTAAACCTTCGCTGCAGTCCCTCAATAGCAAGAATGTCCTTCCTCAAATTAGGAGATCAAAACTGAACACAATATTCCAGGTGAGGCCTCACTAAGGCCCTGTACAGCTGCAGTACGACCTCCCTGCTCCTATACTCAAATCCCCTAGCTATGAAGGCCAACATACCATTTGTCTTCTTCACCGCTTGCTGTACCTGCATGCCCACTTTCAGTGACTGATGAACCATGACACCCAGGTCTCGTTGCACCTCCCCTTTTCCTAATCTGCCACCATCCAGATAATATTCTGCCTTTGTGTTTTTTCCCCCAAAATGGATAACCTCACATTTATCCACATTATACTGCATCTGCCATGCATTTGCCCATTCACCTAACCTGTCCAAGTCACCCTGCAGACTCTTAGTGTCCTCCTCACAGCTCACACCACCACCCAGTTTAGTGTCATCTGCAAACTTGGAGATATTACACTCAATTCCTTCATCTAAATTGTTAATGTATATTGTAAATAGCTGGGGTCCCAGCACTGAGCCCTGCGGCACCCCACTAGTCACTGTCTGCCATTCTGAAAAGGACTAGTTTATCCCAACTCTCTGCTTCCTGTCTGCCAACCAGTTCTCTATCCACATCTATACATTGCCCCCAATACCATGCGCTTTGACTTTGCACACCAATCTCTTGTGCGGGACCTTGTCAAAAGCCTTTTGAAAGTCCAAATACACCACATCCACTGGTTCTCCCTTGTCCACTCTGCTAGTTACATCCTCAAAAGATTCCAGAAGATTCGTCAAGCATGATTTCCCTTTCATAAATCCATGCTGACTCGGTCCGATCCTGTCACTGCTTTCCAAATGTGCTGCTATTTCATCCTTAATGATTGATTCCAACATTTTCCCCACTACTGATGTCAGGCTAACCAGTCTATAATTACCCGTTTTCTCTCTCCCTCCTTTTTTAAAAAGTGGTGTTACATTAGCTACCCTCCAATCCATAGGAACTGATCCAGAGTCGATAGACTGTTGGAAAATGATCACCAATGCATCCACTATTTCTGGGACCACTTCCTTAAGTGCTCTGGGATGCAGACTATCAGGCCCCAGGGATTTATCGGCCTTCAATCCCATTAATTTCCCGAACACAATTTCCCATCTAATGAGGATAGCCTTCAGTTCCTTCTTCTCACTAGACCTACTATCCCCTAGTACAATCAGAAGGTTATTTGTGTCTTCCTTCGTGAAGACAGAACCAAAGTATTTGTTCAATTGGTCTGCCATTTCTTTGTTCCCCATTATAAATTCACCTGAATCCGACTGCAAGGGACCTACGTTTGTCTTCACTAATCTTTTTCTCTTCACATATTTATAGAAGCTTTTGCAGTCAGTTTTTATGTTCCCTGCAAGCTTCCTCTTGTACTCTATTTTCCCCCCTCTTAATTAAACCCTTAGTCCTCCTCTGAGTTTTAAATTTCTCCCAGTCCTCAGGTTTGCTGCTTTTTCTGGCCAATTTATATGCCTCTTCCTTGGTTTGAACACTATCCTTAATTTCCTTTGTTAGCCACGGTTGAGCCACCTTCCCCATTTTATTTTTACTCCAGACAGGGATGTACAATTGCTGAAGTTCATCCATGTGATCTTTAAATGTTTGCCATTGCTTATCCACCATCAACCCTTTAAGTATCCTTTGCCAGTCTATTCTAGCCAATTCACGCCTCATACTGTTGAAGTTACCTTTCCTTAAGTTCAGGACCCTAGTTTCTGAATTAACTGTGTCACTCTCTATCTTAATAAAGAATTCTACCATATTATGGTCACTCTTCCCCAAGTGGCCTCGCACAACAAGATTGCCAATTAGTTCCTTCTCATTTCACATCACCCTGTCTAGGGTGGCCAGCTCTCTGGTTGGTTCCTCAACATATTGGTCGAGAAAACCATCCCTAATACACTCCAGGAAATCTTCCTCCACCGCATTGCTACCAGTTTGGTTATCCCAATCAATATGTAGATTAAAGTCGCCCATGATAACTGCTATACCTTTATTGCACACATCCCTTATTTCTTGTTTGATGCTGTCCCCAATCTCACTACTACTGTTTGGTGGTCTGTACACAACTCACACTAGCATTTTCTGCCCTTTGGTATTCCGCAGCTCCACCCATACCGATTCCACATCATCCAGGCTAATGTTCTTCCTTACTATTGCATTAATTTCCTCTTTAACCAGCAATGCCACCCCGCCTCCTTTTCCTTTCTGTCTCTCCTTCCTAAATGCTGAATACCCCTGGATGTTGAGTTCCCAGCCTTGGTCACCCTGGAGCCATGTTTCCGTGATGCCAATTACATCATATCCGTTAACTGCTTTCTGCGCAGTTAATTCGTCCACCTTATTCCGAATACTCCTCGCATTGAGGCACAGAGCCTTCAGGCTTGTCTTTTTAACACACTTTGCCCCTTTAGAATTTTGCTGTAATGTGGTCCATTTTGTTTTTTGCCTTGGGTTTCTCTGCCCTCCACTTTTACTCATCTCCTTTCTATCTTTTGCTTCTGCCTCCATTTTATTTCCCTCTGTCTCCCTGCATAGGTTCCCATCCCCCTGCCATATTAGTTTAACTCCTCCCCAACAGCACTAGCAAACACTCCCCCTAGGACATTGGTTCCGGTCCTGCCCAGGTGCAGACCGTCCGGTTTGTACTGGTCCCACCTCCCTCAGAACCGGTTCCAATGCCCCAGGAATTTGAATCCCTTCCTTCTGCACCATTGCTCAAGCCACGTATTCATCTGAGCTATCCTGTGATTCCTACTCTGACTAGCATGTGGCACTGATAGCAATCCTGAGATTACTACTTTTGAGGTCCTACTTTTTAATTTAACTCCTAGCTCCCTAAATTCATCTCGTAGGACCTCATCCCGTTTTTTACCTATATCGTTGTTACCAATGTGCACCACGACAACTGGCTGTTCACCCTCCCTTTTCAGAATGTCCTGCACCTGCTCCGAGACATCCTTGACCCTTGCACCAGGGAGGCAACATAGCATCCTGGAGTCTCGGTTGCGGCTGCAGAAACGCCTATCTATTCCCCTTACAATTGAATCCCCTATCGCTATAGCTCTCCCACTCTTTTTCCTGCCCTCCTGTGCAGCAAAACCACCCACAGTGCCATGAACTTGGCTGCTGCTGCTCTCCCCTGATGGGTCATCCATCTCAACAGTACCCAAAGCGGTGTATCTGTTTTGCAGGGGGATGATTGCAGGGGATCCCTGCACTACCTTCCTTGCACTGCTCTTCCTGTTGGTCTTCCATTCCCTATCTGGCTGTGGACCCTTTACCTGCGGTAAGACCAACTCACTAAATGTGCTATTCACATCATTCTCATCATCGTGCATGCTCCAGGGTGAATCCACCTGCAGCTCCAGTTCCGCAATGCGGTCTGTCAGGAGATGGAGGCGGATACACTTCCCGCACACGTAGTCGTCAGGGACACCAGAAGCGTCCCTGACTTCCCACATGGTACAGGAGGTGCATAACACGTGTCCGAGCTGTCCTGCCATGACTTAACCCTTAGATAAATTTAAATTGGCCACAACAATGCTAAATGTTACTTACTGATATAGAAAAGAAAAAAGAAAAGCTACTTACCAATCACCAGCCAATCACTTACCTCCTTGGCTATGATGTCACCTTTCGATTTCTTTCTACTTTTTTGCCACCCTGCTGCAGCTGCACCGGTCGGCTTCTCCAAACGCTGGGCCTTTATAGGCCTCCCCACGCTTGCCTCTCCGACGCTGCTCCTTACTGGAAGTTATAATTGGATCAGGACCACTTAAAATGTTTAATAGATGCTGCAAAGCTCTGCCCAGCATGTGATCTCTCTACTCTTTACCTTTAGTTCAATGGCCTCCTCTACCACATACCCCAAGTGAACTTGCAACTGATTGAGTGAATCTTTGGTAACGAAATATGAATGGTCTTAATGCAGCTCCAAGTGAATTAATGTTCATGTCTCAGAAATACACATAATTAATTTCTAAATTGGCAATCTCACTCAGAGACCAAAAGGAAGATTGGATGGGAAATTAGAATGTTACTTGGTGTAGTAGCGGTGGTCTTCTGAGGGTGGGGTTCGGACACTTTGTTGGAGCTACCTATTCGATTCTCGACAGGTGTCAGAGTGTAATGAGCAGTCTGTAAGTAAGAACATAAGAAATAGGAGCAGGAGTAGGTCATACGGCCCCTCGAGCCTGCTCCGCCATTCAATAAGATCGTGGTTGAACTTCGACCTTGTTGTGTATCTGTAAAGCATGCACTCCCATGTTCCGCCACCAGGGATGCGCTCCCTGGTGGCGGAACATGGGAGTTCATGCTTTACAGATACAAAACATCACCCCCCGTCAAAGTCAAAGTGAAAACTATTTACAAGGTGAGGTGGTCGGGAGCCTTTCTTTCCCTGGTGGACCGCCTCGGTACAAATGTCTGTTCTGGTGTGTTGGCTGTGCCCTTGCTGGGCTGGCATGTTGTTGGCCCTGCAGGGCTGCTGGGTGAGCCTGGCCTTGCTGGGCTGTTGGGCATGATGGGTTCGATTTCCTGGTCCGGCGTGGTGTCGTTGATCCTTTGGGTGTGTGTTGTGGGCTCGAAAAAGGTGGTGTCTGCTGTGGGTTGTTCAGGGGAGTCTGTGAACCGCAGCCTCGTTTGGTCCAGGTGCTTTCTGCAAATTTGTCCATTGTCTAGTTTGACTACAAACACCCTACTCCCTTCTTCAGCTATCACCGTGCCCGCGATCCACTTGGGACCATGTCCATAGTTTAGCACATACACAGGGTCATTCGATCAATTTCCCGTGACACAGTGGCGTGACGATCGTTTACATTTTGTTGCTGTCACCTGCCCTCTACCTGATCATGCAGTTGGGGTGAACCAGCTAGAGTCTGGTTTTAAGTTTCCTTTTCATGAGTTGCTCAGCCGGGGGCACCCCTGTGAGCGAGTGGGGTCTCGTGCGGTAGCTGAGCAGTACTCGGGACAGGCGGGTTTGGAGTGAGCCTTCTGTGACTCATTTGAGGCTCTGTTTGATGGTTTGTACTGCCCGCTCTGCCTGCCCATTGGAGGCTGGTTTAAACGGGGCTGAAGTGACATTTTTTATCCCATTGCGGGTCATGAATTCTTTAAATTCGGCACTGGTGAAACATGGCCCGTTGTCACTGACCAGTATGTCAGGCAGGCCAGGGGTGGCAAACATGGCCCTCAGGCTTTCAATGGTGGCGGTGGCGGTGCTTCCCGACATTATTTCACATTCAATCCATTTTGAAAAAGCATCCACCAGCACCAGGAACATTTTATCGAGAAATGGGCCCACATAGTCGACATGGATCCTTGACCATGGTCTGGAGGGCCAGGACCACAAACTTAGTGGTGCCTCTCTGGGCACGTTGCTCAACTGAGCACATACGCTGTATTGTCGTACACAGGACTCTAAGTCAGAGTCAATACCGGGCCACCACACGTGGGATCTGGCTATCGCTTTCATCATTACTATACCCGGGTGTGTGCTGTGGAGATCCGAGATGAACGTCTCCCTGCCCTTTTTGGGTAGCACTACGCGGTTACCCCACAACAGGCAGTCTGCCTGAATGAACAGCTCGTCCTTTCACCGCTGGAACGGCTTGATTAGATCTTGGATTTCAACGGGGATGCTGGCCCAGCTCCCATGTAGTACACAGTTTTTTTACTAGCGACAGCACAGGATCTTGGCTGGTCCAAGTCCTGATCTGGCAGGTCATGACAGGTGATTATCATTTTCAAACACTTCCATGACCATCAACAAGTCTGCGGGCTGCGTCACCATCAACAAGTTTGAAGGCTGCGCCATTTCCACTCCCATGGTGGGCAATGGTAGCCGACTGAGAGCATCCGCACAGTTCGCGGTGCCTGGCCTGTGGCGGATGGTATAGTTATACTCTGATAGCGTGAGTGCCCACCTTTGTATGCAGGCTGAGGCATTAGTATTTATCCTCTTGTTTTCAGCGAACAGGGATATGAGGGGCTTGTGATCGGTTTCCAGCTCAAATTTGAAGTCAAACAGGTACTGATGCATTTTCTTTACCCCGAACACACACGCTAATGTCTCTTTCTCAATCATGCTGTAGGCCCTCTCGGCCTTAGACAAGCTCCTGGAAGCATAGGCGACAGGTTGCAACTTCCCCACAACGTGAGCTTGTTGTAATACCCACCCAACTCCGTACGACGATGCGTCACATGCTAGCACAAGTCTTTTACACGGGTTATACAATACAAGCAGCTTGTTGGAGCATAAAATGTTTCTGGCTTTCTCAAAAGCAATTACTTGTTTTTTTCCCCATACCCAGTTCTCACCTTTACGCAATAACACATGCAGGGGCTCTAAGAGGGTGCTTAACCCTGGTAGGAAGTTACCAAAATAGTTGAGGAGTCCCAGGAACGACCATAGCTCCGTGACGTTCTGTGGCCTGGGCACATTCCTGATAGCCTCTGTCTTGGCATCTGTGGGCCGAATGCCGTCCGCCGCGATTTTTCTCCCCAAAAACTCCACTTCTGTTGCCATGAAGATGCATTTCGACTTCTTCAGCCGATGCCCTACGCGATCCAGTCACTGGAGGACCTCCTCCAGGTTTTGTAGGTGCTCGACGGTGTCCCGACCCATGACCAATATGTCGTCCTGAAAAACCAGCATGCGTGGTATCGACTTGAGTAGGCTCTCCATGTTTCTCTGGAAGATCGCTGCAGCCGACCGAATTCCAAACGGGCATCTGTTGCAGATGAACAATCCCTTGTGCGTGTTGATGCAGGTGAGGCCCTTCGAAGTCTCCTCCAGCTCCTGCGTCATGGAGGCCGAAGTCAGGTCGAGCTTGGTGAACGTCTTGCCTCCTGCCAGCGTCACAAATAGATCGTCTGCCTTAGGTAGTGGGTATTGGTCCTGTAGTGAGGAATGATTAATAGTTACTTTATAATCGCCGCAAATCCTGACCGTGCCATCACTTTTGAGTACTGGAACAATCATGCTCACCCACTCGCTGAATTCCACTGGAGAGATGATGCCCTCGCGTTGCAGCCTGTCCAGCTCGATTTCCACTCTCTCTCTCATCATGTGAGGTACCGCTCGCGCCTTGTGGTGAATGGGTCGTGCCTCTGGGACCAAGTGGATCCGCACCTTCGTCCTGGTAAAGTTTCCAATGCCTGGCTCAAAAAGGGAAGGAAATTTGTTAAGAACCTGGGTACATGAGGCCTCATCGACATATGATAGTGCTCGGATGTCATCTCAGTTCCAGCGGATTTTGTCCAGCCAGCTCCTTCCAACCAGTGTGGGGCCATCGCCCGGGACAAACCAGAGTGACAGTTCATGCACCGTGCCCTCATAGGTGACCTTGAACATGGCGCTGCCCAGGAAAGTGATAAGCTCTTTGGTGTACGTTCTCAGTTTCGTGTGGATGGGGCTCAGGGCTGGTCTGAGTGCCTTGTTGCACCACAGTCTCTCAAACTTCTTTTTACTCATGATGGATTGACTAGCGCCAGTATTCAGTTCCATGGCTACGGGTAAGCCATTCAATTTTACGTTTAAAATTATAGATGGACATTCTGTCGAAAATGTGTGCACCCCGTGTACTTCAGCATCTGCCTCCTCTCTCTGAGGCTCAAAATTGCTTTAGTCCAACATGGACCGATCTTCCTCTGCCACGTGCTGGTTAGCGGGTTTTGCAGAGCTTGCAGCTCATTTGCAAGCTCTTTGGAGGTGCCCCATTGTTCCACAGCTCTTGCAAATATACCCTTTGAAGCGGCATGAATAGGCTGAATGAAAGCCTCCACAATGTGAATAAGGTGTGAATTGCTTTGCATTCATCCTTTGTTGCGGACTCTGAGTCATCTGGGTCACCTGAGGCCTGCTGGCAGTTGCAGACTCGTGGTTTCTGCCCTGTACATTTCTGCTCGCAAACACAGTTCCAGTTAATTTATGAACATTGCTAGCACTTGTGTGCTGAGAGATTTGTTTGGTGTTATCACTGGTGGACATAAATGCCTGTGCTATCGCAATGGCCTTACTGAGGGTCGGTGTCTGTACAGTCAAAAGTTTTCGTATGATGGTCCCATGGCCAATGCCCAGTACAAAAAAGTCTCTGAGCATTTGCTCCAGGTAGCCTTCAAACTCACATTGTCCTGCAAGTTACCTTAGCTCAGCGACGTAGCTCGCCACTTCCTGATCTTCAGATCGCTGGTACGTATTGAACCGGTACCTCGCCATCAGCACGCTCTCCCTCGGGTTAAGATGCTCCCGAACCAGTGTACACAGCTCCTCATACGACTTATCTGTGGGTTTCACTGGAGCCAGAAGATTCTTCATGAGGCTGTAGGTCGGTGCCCCGCAGACTGTGAGGAGGACCGCTCTCCTTTTTGCAGCGCTTCCTTCTCCGTCCAGCTCGTTGGCTACAAAGTACTGGTCTAACCATTCGACATAGGCTTCCCAGTCCTCACCCTCCGAGAACTTCTCCTGGATGCCCACAGTTTGCTGTATCTTTGTGTTGGATTCGTATACTCATTGCCAGTTATTGTGTTTCTAACACAGATGAGACTGCGCACAGGGAGGTTAAAGTAACAGTGACCTCAGTCTTTATTAAGACACTCCAGAGTGAGGAACAGGCCTTAGGGCCTGGCTTATATACAGTGCTCCCAAGGGATGCTGGGATCCCTTGGGACTTCAGGGGATGCGTCCCTGGTGACGGAACATGGGAGTGCATGCTTTACAGATACACAACAGACCTCAACTCCACTTTCCTGCCCAATCCTCATATCCCTTGATTCCCCTCGAGTCGAAAAATCTATTGATCTCAGCCTTGAATGTACTCAACAACTGAGCCTCCACAGCCCTCTGGGGCAGAGAATTCCAATGATTCACCAATCTCTGAGTGAAGAAATTTCTCCTCATCTCAGTCTTAAATGGCCGACCCCTTATCCTGAGACTGTGCCCCCTGGTTCTAGACTCCCCAGCCCGGGGGCAACAACCTTCCTGCATCTACCCTGTCAATCCCGCTCTCTATGAATTTTATACTTTTCAATGAGCTCACCTCTCATTCTTCTAAACTCCAGAGAATATAAGCCCATTCTATCCAATCTCTCCTCATCGGACAACCCTCTCACCCCAGGAATCAATCTAGTGAACCTTTGTTGCACCCTTTCTAAGGCAACTTCTTAGGTAAGGAGACCAAATCTGTACACAGTACTCCAGGTGTGGTCTCTCCAATGCCCTGTATAATTGCAGCAATAATTCCTTACTCTTCTTCTCCAACCCCCTGACAATAAAGATGAACATACAATTTGCCTTGTCTAATTGCTTGCTGTACCACATGTTAACTTTCTGTGATTCATGTACAAGGACACCAAAATCCCTCTGCGTATCAACATTTACTACTCTCTCATCTTTTAAAAGATATTCTCCTTTTTTATTCCACCAAAGTAGAATCTTTTATGTTCATCTGAGAGGGTAGATGGAACCTCCGACAGAGCAACGATCCTTTCGGGAAACACGAGCCTTGACTGTGCCAGAACCTGTTCCCTTGTAATTCAGAGGCCAAGTGTTGCCAGTAGCTCAGGAGGGTAATATATATTTGCCTCTCCACTGTCTCCTTGTGTCACACACCTTTCCCATTTGGGACGATGCCTGTGGAACCTTGCTCCCACATCTCCATTGCTGTTCCTCTGCCGTTGGTTGTCGGATGTTGTTGAGAGAAGCTCGAGGTGACCCAGTCTGGTGTCTCTCTCCCCCACAGCGAAGTCTAACTTGTACTTGATGCAATCTCAGCGCTGTTGAACTCAGTAAATCTTACTGAGTGTGAATCGTGGTCCTGACGCTGTGCCCTACCCAGTGGTAATATGCCAGTTCCAGAAGTGTCTTTTTTCTAGGCGGGTTTATGGGAACGTTCCTTCAGATTATTTAGATTGATTTTATTTGTTGCTTTTTTTCTGCATTTTTACAATTTCTGTTTCCTGTAAGGATTTTCTGAGGTATAATTTATTGAGCGACTATACCCCACAGAGCAGAGAACGTGATGGAGAGTCGCGTATGTTGCATTAATCCATGATTACCAGAAGGATATAAAAACAGGTAGTAAGCATTTCTATAGGTATATAAAAAGGAAAAGAGTGGCTAAAGTAAATGTTGGTCCCTTCGAGGACGAGACCAGGGAATTAGTAATGAGGAACATGGAGATGGCAGAAACTCTGAACAAATATTTTGTATCAGTCTTTACAGTAGAGGACACTAACAATATTCCGACAATGGATAGTCAAGGGGCTATAGGGGGGAGGAACTCAACCAATCACAATCACTAAAGAGGTGGTACTCAGTAAGATAATGGGACTAAAGGCAGATAAATCCCCTGGACCTGATGGCTTGCATCCTGGGATCTTAAGAGAAGTAGCGGCAGGGATTGTGGATGCATTGGTTGTAATTTACCAAAATTCCCTGGATTCTGGGGAGGTCCCAGTATATAGGAGAACTGCAAATGTAACGCCCCTATTTAAAAAAGGAGGCAGACAAAAAGCAGGAAATTATGGACCAGTTAGTCTAACATCTGTGGTTGGAAAAATGTTGGAGTCCATTATTAAAAAAGCAGTAGCAGGATATTTGGAAAAGCATAATTCAGTCAGACAGAGTCAGCATGGATTTATGAAGGGGAAGTCATGTTTGACAAATTTGCTGGAATTCTTTGAGGATGTAACGAACAGAGTGGATAAGGGGGAACCAGTCGATGTGGTGTATTTGGACTTCCAGAAGGTATTTGACAAGGTGCCACATAAAAGTTTACTGCACAAGATAAAAGTTCACGGGGTTGGGGGTAATATATTAGCATGGATAGAGGATTGGCTAACTAACAGAAAACAGAGTCGGGATAAATGGTTCATTCTCAGGTTGGCAATCAGTAACTAGTGGGGTGCCACAGGGATCAGTGCTGGGACCCCAACTATTTACAATCTATATTAATGATTTGGATGAAGGACCGAGTGTAATGTAGCCAAGTTTGCTGACGATACAAAGATGGGAGGAAAAGCAAATTGTGAGGGGGACACAAAAAATCTGCAAAAGGACATAGACAGGCTAAGTGAGTGGGCAAAAATTTGGCAGATGGAGTATAATGTTGGAAAGTGTGAGGTCATGCACTTTGGCAGAAAAAAATCGATGAACAAGTTATTATTTAAATGGAGAACAATTGCAAAGCGCTGCAGTGCAGCGAGACCTGGGGGAACTTGTGCATGAAACACAAAAGGATAGTATGTAGGTACAGCAAGTGATCAGGAAGGCCAATGGAATCTTGGCCTTTATTGCAAATACCCTTTAGACCATATACATGGTCTATGGTTAGTATAGACCATGTATACTAACTGTATAGTCACATAAGGTGTGCCACCAGAGGGCACTGCGGTGGGAGACCTGAGGGTCACCTGCCCAGGTGTGCAGGGCCCAGTATAAAAGGCTGCCCACCATGCTGTGCCTCACTCTGGCGTCACAATAAATGTTACTAAGGTCACAGCTCAAGTACAATATTAGCCCTTGTGGAGTCATTCAAATGAGTATTAAAGACATAACAACTGGCGACGAGATTACAAACTTTCACACAAAAATGACTAATGTTGGTGCATTAGAAAAGTTTTCAGAGGGTGAAGATTGGGGAGCCCTTGTGGAGTGGCTCAACTAATATTTCATAACAAACGACCCGGTAGGTGATGATCCGGCCACACTGGCAGATAAGCGCAGAGCTATCCTGTTGACCAGTTGTCTACGGCCTCGTCAGGGACTTGCTTGCATCAGAGAAAACAACGACCAACTCATACGAGGAGCTGTAAGTGCTAAGTCGAGACCAGCTCAAACCGAAGGAGTGCATCCTCACGGCCTGGCATCGATTTTATACACGCCGCCGCCCCGATGGCCAGGAAATCGCGAAGTACGCTGCCGACCTCAGGAGGCTGGCAGGACCGTGTGAATTCGGCATATCCCTCGCCGATGCACTGTGGGACGTCTTCGTAATTGGCAGCGGTCATGAGGCCCTTCTTCACAGGTTACTGTCTGCCGAAACCACCGTCACTCTGCAGAAGGCCATCAGCATCAGCCAGGCGTTCATGACCTCAAGCTGCAGCTCCAAGCAGATGATGACTCACTCTCAGGACTCAAACCCGGCAAGTACTGTAAATAGAATGGTGCCTTTCACAGGCAGAACTGTTGAACGTGAATCTGCCCAGAGCCGAGCGTACAGGCCCCTGAGTCCTTTAACTCAAATTCTGCCAACAGGTGGAAACGTAAGTCAAGTATCATCATGCTGGTATTGAGGAGGTAATCACAGGGCTCATCAGTGTCGGTTCAGAGACTATGAGTCCAAGTTTCCACAAGAAAAAAAACGGGCGCCCCTCCGAGCTGGGCGCCCGATTTTCGCGCCTAAAATGGCGCCTAAAAAAATCCTCGGAATTCTCCACCTACTTACAGGTCCTCTGGCCCTCGGCGCAGCCGGCACGAGCTGTGGGGGGGCGGAGCCAGGTCCCGGCGCTGAAAACAGTGCCGGGACCTCTGCACATGCGCGCTACAGTCGGCACGCAAGTGCAGTAGCTCCAGGCGCCGAACTGTGTGGGAGGGGCCCGAAGCACGCAGCCCCTAGCCCTGGCCCAATGGCCTCACTGGGGCTGCGTGAATGAGGCTCCTCCCACGGCCAGCTCCTGCTCCCCGCCCCCCCCCCCGACCCGACCCGACACTCGCGCCCCCCCCTCCCGCCGACCAGACACCCGACACCCGCTCCCCCCCCTCCCGCCGACCAGACACCCGACACCCGCTCCCCCCCCCCCCCGCCGACCAGACCCGAGACCCGACACCTGCTCCCCCCCCCGCCCCGCCCCGACCCGAGACCCGCTCCCCCCCCCACCCCGACCCGACACCCGCTCCCCCCCCGCCCCGCCCCGACCCGACACCCGCTCCCCCCCCGCCCCGCCCCGACCCGAGACCCGCTCCCCCCCCCCCCGCCGACCAGACCCGAGACCCGACACCCGCTCCCCCCCCGCCCCGCCCCGACCCGAGACCCGCTCCCCCCCCCCGCCCCGACCCGAGACCCGCTCCCCCCCCCGCCCCGCCCCGACCCGAGACCCGCTCCCCCCCCCCCCCGCCGACCAGACCCGAGACCCGCTCCCCCCCCCGCCCCGCCCCGACCCGAGACCCGCTCCCCCCCCCCCCGCCGACCAGACCCGAGACCCGACACCCGCTCCCCCCCCGCCCCGACCCGAGACCCGACACCCGCTCCCCCCCCCCGCCCCGACCCGAGACCCGCTCCCCCCCCCGCCCCGCCCCGACCCGAGACCCGCTCCCCCCCCCCCCGCCGACCAGACCCGAGACCCGACACCCGCTCCCCCCCCGCCCCGACCCGAGACCCGACACCCGCTCCCCCCCCCACCCCGCCCCGACCCGAGACCCGCTCCCCCCCCCACTGACCCGACCCCGCGCTCCTGTTCCCCGACCCGACCTGACCCCCCCTTTCTCTTCCCCCCATCCCTTCCCCCCCTCTCTTCCCCCCCTCTCTCTTCCCCCCTCTCTCTCTTCCCCCCCTCTCTCTCTCTTCCCCCCCTCTCTTTCCCCCCCTCTCTCTTCCCCCCCATTCTCTCTCTCTTCCCCCCCTCTCTCTCTCTTCCCCCCCCTCTCTTCTCCCACCCTCCCTCCCTCCCCCTCTCTCTCTCTCTCTCCCTCCCTCCCCCCCCTCTCTCTCTCTCTCTCCCTCCCTCCCTCCCCTCTCTCTCTCTCTCTCTCTCTCCCCCTCCCGCTCAGCGGCACGAACGGCTGCAGAATTCTCCCTGGCTGAAGCACTTTCACACAGGTAGGAAGATGGTTTATTTAATCTTTTCTTTGCTTATAAATGTTTATTCAGGTTGGATTTATTTGTATAATATTTGTAGAAGTATAAATAAGGATTTATTGTCGAATGAGTTCCCTCCCCCCCCCACCTCGTTCTGGACGCCTAATTTGTAACCTGCGCCTGATTTTTTAATGTGTAGAACAGGTTTTTTCAGTTCTACAAAAATCTTCACTGGCTCCATTCTACTTTAGTTTGGAGTACATTTTCACTGTGGAAACTTTCAAATCAGGCGTCAGTGGCCAGACACGCCCCCTTTTGAAGAAAAAATTCTGTTCTAAACTAGAACTGTTCTACCTGACTAGAACTGCAGAAAAAAAAATGTGGAGAATTGCGATTTCTAAAATAGTCCGTTCTCCACCAGTTGCTCCTAAAAATCAGGCGCAAATCATGTGGAAACTTGGGCCCTATGTGTGCAAAGGCTACAGCACAAAGGGCCACCTCCAGCGAATGTGCAAAACGGCTGTGACTCATCACGTGGAAGAGGAGTCAGCAGATGGCTGTGAATCCAGCGAGGATTATGAGGAGATGGCTAGAGAGGCAGCTCAGTCCCAGGACGAAGTGTATGGAATATATACCTGCACCACAGATTGTCCTCTTAGTGATAATGGAAGTCGAGATAAATGGCATTCCAGTCTTCATGGAAGTGGACACGGGGGCGAGTCAGTCAGTAATGAGCCAGGAAACCTTTGAGAGGCTATGGAACGATCAAGCTGAATGACCCAATCTGGTCCCGGTTCAGGCAAAACTGTCCACCTACACCAAGGAACTGATATCAGTTGTTGGTAGTGCGGATGTAAGTGTATCCCATGATGGCGCAGTGCACAATTTACCATTGTGGATTGTTTCAGGTGATGGACCAATGCTACTTGAAAGAAGATGGATGGAGAAGATTCATTGGAACTGGGAAGACTTCATCCTTCCATCCCTTCGTCCCCTGTGCTCAGAGGCAGAGCAAGCCCCCACCTTTGGTTGGACCAGGTACCGGAGAGCAGATCCGCGCAGCCCCCGAGGCACAGACTGCTCATCACGACTGTGTGGCGATGATCCGGCCGGGACGACCCGAACGCACCTTCCTGGTTTCAGTGGCAGGACTCCTGGGGAGGAAGATTGGATCCGAGGGCAGAATCCCTGGGAAAGAAGATCGCGGCAGTGGACATCAGGGACAGGGAAAAGAAGGCGCCCAAACCACGAAGTGCAGCGCTATTGGAGCAACGGCACGTGGTTCCATGCAAGGAAGAAGATTGGGGTAAAAGTAGTAAGGCCATTTTAAAGGAGGCCAGCAAACTGCCATTTTTTAATAAACTGCTTGAAATTGGTAACCAATGTAAAAGTCCAGCTGTAACGAGCAAAATATTGTTGAGCGATGTCGAGTGCAAATTGCAATAAGCCAATGTAGCGGGCAAACACCTAACAGTCGTATACAGGTCCAGCGGGTTTCCCAATGCTGTAGCCTGCGTCCCCAGGCCCAGAATGATGTATCATAAAGTGTCCCCACAGCTGACAGAAGTAGACAAGCCGCAGAGTAAATGATCCCCGGAGAGCAGAGGCAGATACCCTGCCTCAGATCGGTTTAACATTGCAGGCACCCGATGGCATGAACCGCCACGGACCAGAAACAGTAAACTGCACCTATGCTCGCAGTCGGCTACCGTCGCCCACCAGCCGGTTGGAAAAGGCACAGCCCACAAACCCACTCACCACCACGGCAATGCCCAAGAGCGAAGGGTCACCCGTAACGGCTCCTCCGAACAGGACCTGGACCAGCCAGGATCCCAAACTAGAGAGTGCTCACAACAGTGCCCTCAAGGAAAGCGAGTCAGCAGTCCCCTGCGAACTGCTGGACAAGACAAGGCAGCCCCACTGTCGCTTAGACGAAACGCTCACTCGCTCAGACCGCTTCCCCAGGGAGCAGCAGCGACACTGTGCAAACGAAAAGGACAGGGAGGTCACAGACACATCAGCTGTCTTTGGGCCTGCCCGACACTAGGAGTAACAGCAAGAGCCCTGAGCTCTGGCAACTCGAGCAAAATGAGCTCACCTCGCCCACAGATCCACTAGCATGGGGCGCTGCACCGCCACCAGATGACCCGGATCTCATCCGGCCGTGCTGGAACTAGACTGTCCTTGTGTACCTGTACTGATATACCTGTACTGATCATGTAAATGTACCACACAAAAAGAAACGCAACTGTAATCCACCCAACAAATGTACCAAGATGTAAATGTAAAACCCATGTGATGAACTTGAATGCAACTTGCCTGTAACGGGCCATTAGCATGATCTCTGTGTGTGTGGGTGGGGGGGGGAGAATGGAGTAGTCATGGACTACAACCAGAAACCACGGGGACCTCCACTGGCAACAAATCTCACCACCAATCCACCCAAACTAGAAGTGACCCTCCAATGGTCAACCAGGAAGAGCAAAGCCCAGGTCACCGTCAATGTACGAGTCAATTTGCATTAAAGACTTAGGGGGAAGTGATGTCATGTATGTAGGCTATATATACTAACTGTGTAGTCACATAAGGTATGCCACCAGAGGGCACTGCGATGGGAGACCTGAGGATCACCTGCCCAGGTGTGCAGGGTTCAGTATAAAAGACTTGTGTCTCACTCTGGAGTTACAATAAATGGGACTAAGGTCACAATAGCTCAAATACAATACTAGACCTCGTGGAATCATTCATAAGAGTATTAAAAGCAGGGAAGTCTTGCTACAGCTATGCAGGGTATTGGTGAGGTCACACCTGGAATACTGCGTGCAGTTTTGGTTTCCATATTTACGAAAGGATATACTTGCTTTGGAGGCAGTTCAGAGAAGGTTCACTGGGTTGATTCTGGAGATGAGGGGATTGACTTACAAGGAAAGATTGAGTAGATTGGGCCTCTACTCATTGGAATTCAGAAGAATGAGAGGTGATCTTATCGAAGCATATAAGATTTTGAGGGGGCTTGACAAGGTGGATGCAGAGAGGATATTTCCACTGATGGGGGAGACTAGAACTAGAGGGCATAATCTTAGAATAAGGGGCCGCCCATTTAAAACTGAGATGAGGAGGAATTTCTTCTCTCTGAGGGTTGTAAATCTGTGGAATTCGCTGCCTCAGAGAGCTGTGGAAGCTGGGACATTGAATAAATTTAAGACAGAGATAGACAGTGTTATGTATGCATGCCAATGATATAATGATGTACTGTAACACTAGACCTGAATGTCATCATCATCATAGGCAGTCCCTCACATCGAGGATGACTTGCTTCCATGTCAAAAAGTTCACAGGTGTTTCAATGATGGACCTAAAATTCCAGGTCTGAACTCAATCTTGAAGGGTGGAAGATGCCTCTGCTTGGATTTTTTTAATGTGTGGTAACTGTTGCACACCAGCCACCAGATAGGATTAACCAAGACGACTGGAGACCTGCTCTGCTGCACGGACCTAGTGCGCACACATGTTGTAGTGTGGGCTGGCCCGTGCTGCCCCTTGGCCCTCGCCTCTCCTGGGTCCCAATCACATCCCTCTACGAACTCTCGCCGCTCCTCCGCCCTGACCTTGCCGCTCCTGCAGTACCTGCCCACACTCCAATCACCGACCTGGACCTTGATGACATCACTCTTCGCTGCCGTTGCTCTCCTGTTCCAGCACGTGCTGCTCCCTGGAGTGGTATGCCGCCACGCTGCTCCTTCCGCTCCCCGGCCTGCTCCGATGGTGCTCGCAGGCTGGGGGCCGCTCAGCCTGCTGGGCTAGGCCGCCACACTTCTCCTTCCGCTCCCGGCCTGCTCCGATGGTGCTCGCAGGCCAGGGGCCGCTCAGCCTGCTGGGCTAGGCCGCCACACTTCTCCTTCCGCTCCCGGCCTGCTCCGATGGTGCTCGCAGGCCAGGGGCCGCTCAGCCTGCTGGGCTAGGCCGCCACATTGCTCCTTCCGCTCCCGGCCTGCTCCGATGGTGCTCGCAGGCTGGGGGCCACTCAGCCTGCTGGGCTCGGCCGCCACACTGCTCCTTCCGCTCCCCGGCCTGCTCCGATGGTGCTCGCAGGCTGGGGGCCACTCAGCCTGCTGGGCTAGGCCGCCACTGCTCTTTCCGCTCCCGGCCTGCTCCGATGGTGCTCGCAGGCTGGGGGCCACTCAGCCTGCTGGGCTAGGCCACCACTGCTCCTTCCGCTCCCGGCCTGCTCCGATGGTGCTCGCAGGCCCGGGGCCGCTCAGCCTGCTGGGCTAGGCCGCCACGCTGCTCCTTCCGCTCCCCGGCCTGCTCCGATGGTGCTCGCAGGCTGGGGGCCACTCAGCCTGCTGGGCTAGGCCGCCACACTGCTCCTTCCGCTCCCCGGCCTGCTCTGATGGTGCTCGCAGGCTGGGGGCCACTCAGCCTGCTGGGCTAGGCCACCACGTTGCTCCTTCCGCTCCGGCCTGCTCCGATGGTGCTCGCAGGCTGGGGGCCGCTCAGCCTGCTGGGCTAGGCTTGAATGCTGCTCCTGTACATTCACCCTGTATATACCTTACCTGTACACCAGAGGGTGCTGCTGCTGGAGACCTGTACACTGCAGGTAACCCAGTATAAAAGGGAGCTGGCCTCTTGGTGTCCTCACTCTAGGAGCTGCAATAAAGGACTACAGTCTGTACAGTCCAAGTGCCATAGCCCTGCCTCGTGGAGTCATTAACAGAGTGCTTACATACATAATAACTGGCGATGAGGTCACGAATCCCATGCACAACATGTCTAATCTCAGCAACTTCCAACAATTCACCGATGGGGAAGATTGGGACGCCTTCGTGGAAAGGTTAGAACACTTCTTCATAGCCAACGACCTGGATGGGGACTCACCGGCTACACTGGCGAACAAGCGCTGGGCCATCCTGCTTAGCATCCAGCATCCACCATCCACGACTTCGTCAGGGACCTACTAGCCCCAGTGAAGACAACAACCAAGAGCTATGGGGAGCTTGTAAACCTGATACAGAATCAACTGAAACCCAAAGAGAGCATCCTCACAGCCAGGCACCGGTTTTACACTCACCGGCGACCTGAAGGTTAAGAAATTGCTAAGTATGCTGCAGATTTAAGAAGGTTGGCTGCACCATGTGATTTTGGCGACCACCTCACCGAAGCACTAAGGGACATATTTGTTATCGGAATCGGCCACGCGAGCCTCCTGCACAAACTACTCTCTGCGGACATCACGGTCACCCTGCAGAAGGCAATTAAAGTGAGCCAGGCTGACATGATTTCGGTCAGCGACTCCAAGCGAATGATGACTCACATCCAGAACTCTAAACCGACGAGCGCAGTGAACAGAATGGTGACTTTCAAAGGCAGAAATGCTGCCCAGAGTCTCGCAACCCTGAGTCTGCCACATGGAGCCAACCGGCTAGCCCCGTGCTGGCGCTGTGGAGGAAACCACTGGGCCCACCAGTGCCGCTTCAAAGAATACATCTGCAAAGGCTGCAACGCGAAAGGTCACCTTCAGAGAATGTGCAGAAAAATCTTTACTGACCGCGCCGCTGAAGACTTGGCTGATCACCTGGGCTCCGACACTGATGAAGACGAAGTTGCTCAACCCCTGGAAGAAGAGTACGGAATTTATACCTGCTCCACCGAGAGTTCCCCGTGGAAGATGGAAGTCGATATCAACAGAGTTCCAGTTTTGATGGAGATCGACACAGGGCCGAGTCTTTGATGAGCCAGACGACCTTTGAAAAACTTTGGAACAATCCCGCCGAATGACCAAAACTGTCTCCTGTCCAGGCAAAGCTGCTCACCTACACCAAAGGCACCATCCCAGTCATTGGCAGTGTGGATGTCCAGGTCTCCCAGGGTGGCGCGATGAACAAGCTCCCCCTGTGGATCGTTGCCGGCGATGGTCCAACGCTGCTGGGAAGAAGTTGGATGAAGCAGGTCCAAATCGGTCGGAGCGACGACGGCCTCGGGGCCCCAGCGATCGACATCCCACGCAGCCCCGAACGTGGATCCATTGCTGCACCTAGAAATCCCACCGTCCAGCTCGACTGCGCGGCGATGGCTCCACAACACCGTGGCGAGATCACCCAACCCGAACGTCCAAACCTCACCTTCCGGGGGAAGAAGATCGGCGAAAAAGGTGGATTCCTGATGTCTGTGGCCGAACCTGAGAAGAAAAAGATCACCACAGCCTACCTCGAGGAGAATGAGAAGATGGCGGCCACACCACGAGGCGAAGAACCCAGAATCAAAATGGCCGCGACCAGACCATGAGGGGCAGCGTTGGAGGAGCGACACGTGGCACCGAGCGGCGAACCGGATTGGAAGGCCCTCTTAAAAGAGACTGGTAACCCAAAGAATTTAAAGGGACAGTTTCAATCTAAAGATGCCAAGGACTTTAAAGTTAAAATTGCAGTTAGCGATTGCAGGTATGCTAATGTAATGTTGAATTGTGATGCCGGAATAACTGATGAAAAAAATGTCATGAATGCTTGTGTAAGTAATGTTAAGAACAAGTTTGTACTGTTAAAGGATGATGATAGAAATTTTAATATGACAAATGTAACCATGTATGGAGACACCAATACACAAGAAAGTGTTATAGTGTTAAAAGTAATAACGTAAAGAGAGATAACAGTGTAGAACTGGCTATGTATGATTGGAGTCAATGTGTCATGTATGCAGAAAGTAGACTGTTAAAGGATGCCGGGTTCTACAGGTACAATGTAAATGCCAGAGGAATCCCCCCGTGGGAGACCCCCAGGTCCAGCGGGCTACCTGACCATGTAGTCTGGACTTTTGGGACAAATGTGATGCCCCAGGAAGGGCTCACACACACCCAATGGGAGCAGACCCACTGCAGGGACAGCGGTCAATGGGCAGCACAGCCACCACCACTGGCAACCTGCCCCAGACCGGCCCTACACCCCCTGGCCACCAGGGCCAGCACCAGGAGCAAGAGGCCAGTACCCTCCGGCTTTCCCGGCGGACCCCGGGATGACCAGACTTCCACCACCAATGGAGGACAAGGAGCCCACACAGCCCTGTGGCCCTGCCCACCACCGCTTCCCCACTCTACAGTGTATGTACCCTACCCATTGCACTGGCTCCATCACTGAGGAATCCTCCAACAGTGACACCCACATGGTCTGTGTGTGAGGGGGGCAGGGGGGGGATGTATGAGGCCAGCCTGGCACCTGCACAACTCTCACTACTGATCACCTCCCCAGGTCATAGCAATAAGGACTTGGAAACGGCTTAGGGGGGTATGTTGTTATGTATGCATACCAATGATGTAATGATGTACTGTAACACTAGACCTGAATGTACCATCACCCTGTATATACCTTACCTGTACACCAGATGGTGCTGCTGCTGGAAACCTAAGGGTCACCTGTACACTGCAGGTAACCCAGTATAAAAGGGAGCTCACCTCTTGGTGTCCTCACTTTAGGAGCTGCAATAAAGGACTAGAGTCTGTACAGTTCAAGCACCATACCTTGCCTCGTGGAGTCATTAACATACACAATAGACAGTTACTTAACCGATAAAGCAATAAGATGTTATAGGGAGCGGGCAGGGAAGTGGACCTGAGTCCATGATTGGATCAGCCATGATCGTATTAAATGGCGGAGCAGGCTCAAGGGGCCATATGGCCTACTCCTGTTCCTAGCTCTTATGTTCTTATGATCTTATGATATACTGGACTCTTGTCCCTTCTTTCAAGTTATTTCTTCCGAAACCTTTCTTGGCCTTCCCTTAGCGCTTTGTGAGGTTCAATAAATAGGCACAACTGAAAAACACACCACTTGTTCCTCTAAGAACATGCTATCGCCCAAATGACCTTGTTCCCTGAAACTCAATGGTTAATGGCCGCACAAACCAGAAGGTGCCACATTCAATCCCTGACCTGAGCGAATGGTAGCAGCAAAATGTTTCAATCTATCTCAGCTCCTCTCGATAATCAGTGGGAGCTCCTGCAAAATGCATCAGTGGGAATTGAGTTGTGAAGAGAATCAAACGCAGGTGTGAATACCTCCAAGGTGTGAAGAGTGTGATGAGGAGCAATAGTAAAAGGCCGCATTGACACAGCCCAGCAAAGTAAAGTAGAGAAAAGCGTTAGTGAATCCTTGAATTTACAGGCATTTTTCTCAAAAGGTTGAAGGTTGAATCCTCTGGTTCGGTATCATTCTCTATTTGTGCCACTGTTAGGGCATCACATGAGAAACAGTGAGGAAACTGAGATGTAGATAAAACAATGACAACTGCTCCCTATTTTTAGAGTGAAATATTAACCCAAGGCTCCGACAATCAAAGTCCAGGAGTGAAAGCTCTCAGTACCGCGTTCTTGTGACATGAGGTTACTGTTAAATGGTTAAGAATTCTTTGATCCTATGATATCTTTAATGTAAAGGCAAAATACTGCGGATGCTAGAAATAAAACAAAAAATGCTGGAAATACTCAGTAAGTTAGGCAGCATCTGTGGAGAGAGAAACAGAGTTAACAGCCCTGATCTTATCTTATCTCAAAGCAGTTGGTGGGGAAGGGGTGGGTACCAGCCAGACTGAGAGGCTGGGGGCCAGTCGGGCAGGGGGAGATCGGAAGGGTCAGGGGGAGGTCGGAGGGGTGGGGAAGGGGGCAGATCGGGCTGGGGGGGAGATCGGAGGGGCTGGGCTGAGTTCGATAGAGTCGGGGGAGATCGGAAGGGTCAAGGAGCAGGGTGTTCAATCACAGGGGCTTACCTCCTGGATCCAGAGCCCTTGCCTCCCTTTAGCTGCTGGGTTTCCCAACACCAGGGTTAAATTTATAATGGTGGTTAAATATGAGGCATACAACCTCATTATTATATTCAAATTACCAACCCGCTTTCTGCGAGCAGATTGGTTGCCCGCCCAATTCCGCCTCCGTTAAAACTGGAAGTGGGTGGTTGGGATCGGGTTTCAGATTTTTAATATTTTTACACCTCACCTGACCCAAACCCACCCATTATTGGGGGTTAAAATTCCCACCAATGTTTCAGGTTGATAACCTTTCATCAGAACTGGAAGAAGTTAGAGATGTAGCAGGTTTTAAGGAAGTACAGGGGCAGGGAAAGGAGGGAGGGGAGGAAAGAGCAAAAGGGAAGGTCAGTGACAGGGTGGGAGGCAGGAGAGATTAATAGGGTGATGGTGCAAGGCAAAAGGAGATGGTAATGGGAGAAGTAAAGAAACAAAAAATGGGTCTCCATCATCATCATCATCATCATCGGCAGTCCCTCAGAATCGAGGAAGACTTGCTTCCACTCCTGAAGCGAGTTCTTTGGTGGCTGAACAGTCCGATACGAGAGCCACAGACTCTGTCACAGGTGGGACAGATAGTCGTTGAGGGTAAGGGTGGGTGGGACTGGTTTGCCGCACGCTCTTTCCACTGCCTGTGTTTGATTTCTGCATGCTCCTAGCGTTGAGACTCGAAGTGCTCAGCGCCCTCCCGGATGCACTTCCTCCACTTAGGGCGGTCTTGGGCCAGGGACCCCCAGGTGTCAGTGGGGAAATCGCACTTTATCAGGGAGGCTTTGAGGGTGTCCTTATAACGTTTCCGCTGCCCACCTTTGGCTCGTTTGCCGTGAAGGAGCTCTACATAGAGCACTTGCTTTGGGAGTCTCGTGTCTGGCATGCGAACTATGTGGCCTGCCCAGCGAAGCTGATCAAGTGTGGTCAGTGCTTCGATGCTGGGGATGTTGGCCTGGACGAGGACACTGATGTTGGTGTGTCTGTCCTCCCAGGGGATTTGCAGGATCTTGCGGAGACATCGTTGGTGATAAATCTCCAGCGACTTGCGGTGTCTACTGTACATCGTCCATGTCTCTGAGCCATACAGGAGGGCGGGTATTACTACAGCCTGTAGACCATGACCTTGGTGGTAGATTTGAGGGCCAGGCCTTCGAACACTCTTTTCCTCAGGCGGCCGAAGGCTGCACTGGCGCACTGGAGGCGATGTTGAATCTCCACAACAATGTCTGCTTTTGTTGACAAGAGGCTCCAGAAGTCCACATTGTCGAAGGTTGCGCCGTGGATCTTGATGACTGGGGGGCAGTGCTGTGCGGCGGTGACAGGCTGGTGGAGGACCTTTGTCTTACGAATGTTTAGCGTAAGGCCCATGCTTTCATATGCCTCAGTAAATACATTGACTATATCCTGGAGTTCAGCCTCTGTGTGTGTGCAGACGCAGGCGTTGTCTGTGTACTGTAGCTCAACGACAGAGGTTGGGGTGGTCTTGGACCTGGCCTGGAGGCAGAGTGGGTTAAACAGCTTCCCACTGGTTCTGTAGTTTAGTTCCACTCCAGCGGGGAGCTTGTTGACTGTGAGGTGGAGCATGACGGCGAGGAAGATTGAGAAAAGGGTTGGGGTGATGACGCAGCCCTGTTTGACCCCGGTTGGATGTAGATTGGGTCTGTAATGGATCCGTTGGTGAGGATCACGGCCTGCATGTCGTCGTGGAAGGATGTTGACAAACTTTTGGGGGCATCTGAAATGGAGGAGGACGCTCCATAGACCCTTGCGGTTGACAGTGTCGAAGAAGGCCATGTATAAGGGCTGACGCTGCTCCCTGCATTTTTCCTGCCGCTGTCGCGCTGCAAAGATCATGTCTGTTGTGCCCCGGAGGAGATGAAATCCGCATTGTGATTCCGGGAGGAGCTCCTCGGCCACGGGGAGAAGACGGTTGAGGAGAGCTCTAGCGACAACTTTCCCAGTGGCTGATAGCAGGGAGATTCCTCTGTAGTTGCCGCAGTCGGACTTGTCCCCTTTTTTAAAGATGGTCGCGATCACTGCATCTCTGAGATCTCCTGGCATGCTCTCCTCCCTCCAAATGAGAGAGATGAGGTCATGTATCCGCGCCAATAGCGCCTCTCCGCCATACTTCAGTGCCTCAGCAGGGATTCCATCCGCTCATAAGAATTAGGAACAGGAGTAGGCCATCTAGCCCCTCGAGCCTGCTCCATCATTCAACAAGATCATGGCTGATCTGGCCGTGAACTCAGCTCCACTTACTCAGCCGCTCCCCGTAACCCTTAATTCCCTTATTGGTTAAAAATCTATCTATCTGTGACTTGAATACATTCAATGAGCTAGCCTCAACTGCTTCCTTGGGCAGAGAATTCCACAGATTCACAACCCTCTGGGAGAAGAAATTCCTTCTCAACTCGGTTTTAAATTGGCTCCCCCGTATTTTGAGGTTGTGCCCCCTAGTTCTAGTCTCCCCGATCAGTGGAAACAACCTCTCTGCCTCTATCTTGTCTATCCCTTTCATTATTTTAAATGTTTCTATAAGATCACCCCTCATCCTTCTGAACTCCAACGAGTAAAGACCCAGTCTACTCAATCTATCATCATAAAGTAACCCACTCATCTCCGGAACCAGCCTAGTGAATCGTCTCTGTACCCCCTCCAAAGCTAGTATATCCTTCCTTAAGTAAGGTGACCAAAACTGCACGCAGTATTCCAGGTGCGGCCTCACCAATACCCTGTATAGTTGCAGCAGGACCTCCCTGCTTTTGTATTCCATCCCTCTCGCAATGAAGGCCAACATTCCATTCGCCTTCCTGATTAACTGCTGCACCTGCAAACTAACTTTTTGGGATTCATGCACAAGGACCCCCAGGTCCCTCTACACCGCAGCATGTTGTAATTTCTCCCCATTCAAATAATATTCCCTTTTACTGTTTTTTTTCCCCAAGGTGGATGACCTCACACTTTCCGACATTGTATTCCATCTGCCAAACCTTAGCCCATTCGCTTAACCTTTCTAAATCTCTTTGCAGCCTCTCTGTGTCCTCTACACAACCCGCTTTCCCACTAATCTTTGTGTCATCTGCAAATTTTGTTACACTACACTCTGTCCCCTCTTCCAGGTCATCTATGCATATTGTAAACAGTTGTGGTCCCAGCACCGATCCCTGTGGCACACCACTAACCACCGATTTCCAACCCGAAAAGGACCCATTTATCCCGACTCTCTGCTTTCTGTTCGCCGGCCAATTCTCTATCCATGCTAATACATTTCCTCTGACTCCGCGTACCCTTATCTTCTGCAGTAACCTTTTGTGTGACACCTGAGCGAATGCCTTTTGAAAATCTAAATACACCACATCCATCGGTACACCTCTATCCACCATGTTCGTTATATCCTCAAAGAATTCCAGTAAATTAGTTAAACATGATTTCCCCTTCATGAATCCATGCTGTGTCTGCTTGATTGCACTATTCCTATCTAGATGTCCCGCTATTTCTTTCTTAATGATAGTTTCAAGCATTTTCACCACTACGGATGTTAAACTAACTGGCCTATAGTTACCTGCCTTTTGTCTGCCCCCTTTTTTAAACAGAGGCATTACATTAGTTGCTTTCCAATCCGCTGGTACCTCCCCAGAGTCCAGAGAATTTTGGTAGATTATAACGAATGCATCTGCTATAACTTCCGCCATCTCTTTAATATCCTGGGATGCATTTCATCAGGTCCAGGGGACTTGTCTACCTTGAGTCCCATTAGCCTGTCCAGCACTACCCCCCTAGTGATAGTGATTGTCTCAAGGTCCTCCCTTCCCACATTCCTGTGACCAGCAATTTTTGGCATGGTTTTGTGCCTTCCACTGTGAAGACCGAAACAAAATAATTGTTTAAAGTCTCAGCCATTTCCACATTTCCCATTATTAAATCCCCCTTCTCATCTTCTAAGGGACCAACATTTACTTTAGTCACTCTTTTCCGTTTTATATATCTGTAAAAGCTTTTACTATCCGTTTTTATGCTTTGCGCAAGTTTACCTTCGTAATCTATCTTTCCTTTCTTTATTGATTTCTTAGTCATTCTTTGCTGTCGTTTAAAATTTTCCCAATCTTCTAGTTTCCCACTAACCTTGGCCACCTTATACGCATTGGTTTTTAATTTGATACTCTCCTTTATTTCCTTGGTTATCCACGACTGGTTAACCCTTCTCTTACCGCCCTTCTTTTTCACTGGAATATATTTTTGTTGAGCACTATGAAAGAGCTCCTTAAAAGTCCTCCACTGTTCCTCAATTGTGCCACCGTTTAGTCTGTGTTTCCAGTCTACTTTAGCCAACTCTGCCCTCATCCCACTGTAGTCCCCTTTGTTTAAGCATAGTATGCTCGTTTGAGACACTACTTCCTCATCCTCAATCTGTATTACAAATTCAACCATACTGTGATCACTCATTTACTCGGAGATCGTTTATTATTCCTGCCGCATTACACAGGACCAGATCTAAGATCGCTTGCTCCCTTGTAGGTTCTGTAACATACTGTTCTAAGAAACAATCCCGTATGCATTGTATGAATTCCTCCTCCAGGCTATCCCGTGCGATTTGATTTGACCAATCGATATGTAGGTTAAAATCCCCCATGATTACTGCCATTCCTTTTTCACATGCCTCCATTATTCCCTTGATTATTGCCCTCCCCACTGTGAAGTTATTATTTGGGGGCCTATAAACTACACCCACCAGTGACTTTTTCCCCTTACTATCTCTAATCTCCACCCACAATGATTCCACATTTTGTTCATTAGAGCCAATATCGTCTCTCACAACTGCCCTGATATCATCCTTTATTAACAGAGCTACCCCACCTCCTTTCCCTTCTTGTCTATCTTTCCGAATCGTCAGATACC
The DNA here is from genome assembly GCF_044704955.1 of Pristiophorus japonicus. Classification (NCBI taxonomy): domain Eukaryota; kingdom Metazoa; phylum Chordata; class Chondrichthyes; family Pristiophoridae; genus Pristiophorus; species Pristiophorus japonicus. The sequence goes on along the minus strand of NC_091988.1, from coordinate 206,970,275 downwards.
CCTGTATGTTTAATTCCCAGTCTTGGCCACCCTGCAACCATGTTTCTGTAATGGCCACCAAATCATACCCATTTGTAATGATTTGTGCCGTCAACTCATTTACTTTATTTCGAATGCTGCGTGCGTTTAGGTAGAGTGTTTTAATATTAGTTTTTAAACCATGATTTTTAGTTTTGACCCCTCCTGCAGCCCCTTTATATTCAGTGGCCCTTTTTGTTGCCTTGGGTTTCTCTGCCCTCCACTTTTACTCATCTCCTTTCTGTTTTTTGCTTTTGACTCCTTTTTGTTTCCCTCTGTCTCCCTGCATTGGCTCCCGTAGCCTTGTTCTTCTTGAGCTGTTTTATGGCTTTGCCTACCACATGCATTGTTGGGGTTTCACTGAGTTGGTGGCAGCTCGCATGCTGCGGGATGGAGTTGAGAACAATCAAGTCAAAGGCAGAGTCTCAATTGAGGAGATCTTCGAAATGCTTCTTCCATCGGGCCCTGACTGCCTCGGTGTCCTTGATGAGTGTTTCCCCATTCTTGGCCAGCAGTGGGGTGGGGCCTTGGGAGTTTGACCATAGATGGCCTTGACTGCGATGAAGAATCCTTGCATATCGTGGCTGTCAGCCAGTTGTTGTATCTCCTGTGCTTTCTCCATCCACCACTTGTTCTTTAGGTCCCGGGTTTTTTGTTGGACCTCAGCCTTGAGCCGTCTGAAATGTTGCTTTGCTGCTCCCGAGTTGGGCTGTTGCTTGAGGCTCAGAAATGCTCTGCGCTTATGATCTATTAGTTCCTGGATCTCTTGATCATTTTCATCAAACCAGTCCTGTTGTTTTCTGGTTGAGTGACCAAGTGTCTCTTCACAGGCACTGGTTATAGAGGCCTGGAGGGCAGACCAAGCGCTGTGGGCATTCTGCGTCTTGGAGTCATCAAGGCATGCCAGGTTAGCTGTGAGGCGCTGGCTGTATAGGACTCTCTTAGTTGGGTCTTTAAGTGCCCCGGCATTGACTTTTTTGTGGCACTGCTTCTCTGCCCCCTCTGCTTTGGGGCTATGTTAATGTCGATGATGGATCAGATTAGGCGATGGTCCATCCAGCAGTCGTTAGCTCCTGTCATGGCGCACATCCTTGCTCCCTGGCTCGGACGATGACTCAGTCGAGCAGGTGCCAGTGTTTGGAGCGAGGGTGTTGCCACAATGCCTTGTATTTGTCCCTCTGGTGGAACAGAGTGTTGATGATGGGGAGTTCATGTTCTAGACATTTTGTCAGTAGGGTACCGCTGGCGTTGGCTTTCCCTACCCCCTCTCTGCCAATCACACCTCCCCAGAGGGCTGTGTCCTTGCCGACCCTGGCATTGAAGTCACCCAGGAGGATCAGTTTATCGCCCGTGGGGACGCGGGACAGGGATGTTTCGAGGTTGGAATAAAAACTCTCTTTGGTCTCATCCATTGCATCGAGTGTTGGGGCATGTGCACTGATGACTGTGCGCATTGGTTCCGGTATAGGGTGAGTCAGAGAGTCATGAGGCGTTCGTTAACCCCGCAAGGGGAGTCTTTGAGGCGGTCGACCAGCTCATTTTTGCTGGCGAAGCTGACTCCATGAAGGCGGCGTTCTTCCTCTGGTTTTCCTTTCCAGAAAAAGGTATAGCCTCCACCATGTTCCTTGAGCTGGCCTTCCCCGCCCGCTGGGTCTCGCTTCGGACGCGATGTCGATGTCAAAGTGTCTAAGTTCACGGTCGACTATGATGGTGCAGCATTCCGGCCTGTCACTGTTGGAGTTGTCCATGAGGGTCCTGACATTCCAGGTCCCGAACTGCATGTTAACGAAGTGGAAGATGCCTGTGCGTGAGTTCTTTTAACGTGGGGTGGCAGCTGCACACCAGCAACCACACGGGCTTAGCTGAGCAAGGTCTTGGTCCAGTGGCAAGGGGGTCTGAGATGACTGGAGACTAGGCACAGCTGTATGAGCCTAGTTGCCTAGGGCGAGATGTTGGCCGCAAGCTCGATGCCGAGTAGCGCCATTGGTGGTAGGTGGCCCGAGGCTTGGTTGGGGGCAGGCATTAGGAAGGTCAGTTGTCCACTGGAGTTCCGAGGGATGTTTTGAAAGTTTCTTCCAAAATTTTCCGAAGTTATTTAAAAGTTTCTCCAGGGGTTTCAAAAGAAAAATTGTCCAAGTTGTTTAAAAGTTAGAACATTTTCCCAAATTGTTTAAAAAGTTTAAAAGTAGATTAAAAGTTTAAAAGTAGATTAAAAGTTAATTAAAAGTTGATTAAAATGTAAGTCAGTAGTCTACAGCCCAGTCAGTGTTCACTGAGAGGCAGTCTAAATGGCAACAGCAGAATCAATACCAGCAATTGCTGTCTGAAAAAATAGGGGCAGAGGATATGATGTAAAATTGCTGAACTCGATTATGAGTCCAGAAGGCTGTAAAGTGTCTGATCTAAAGGTGAATTTCTTTCCCTCGAGCTTCATTGGAACAGTGCAAGAGGCCAAGGTCAGAAGTCAGAATGGGAGTGGGATGGAGAATATGTTTAATGTGCTGGTGTAAAATGCTAATGAATGCATCAAGATGGGTGGCAGGATTTCTGTAACTAAAACAGGGTGAATGGTTGAATCTGTGCCTCCCTCCATGGCCTCATAAGAACATAAGAATTAGGAACAGGAGTAGGCCATCTAGCCCCTCGAGCCTGCTCCGCCATTCAACAAGATCATGGCTGATCTGGCCGTGGACTCAGCTCCACTTACCCGCCCACTCCCCATAACCCTTAATTCCCTTATTGGTTAAAAATCTATCTATCTGTGATTTGAATACATTCAATGAGCTAGCCTCAACTGCTTCCTTGGGCAGAGAATTCCACAGATTCACAACCCTCTGGGAGAAGAAATTCCTTCTCAACTCGGTTTTAAATTGGCTCCCCCGTATTTTGAGGCTGTGCCCCCTAGTTCTAGTCTCCCCGACCAGTGGAAACAACCTCTTTGCCTCTATCTTGTCTATCCCTTTCATTATTTTAAATGTTTCTATAAGATCACCCCTCATCCTTCTGAACTCCAACGAGTAAAGACCCAGTCTACTCAATCTATCATCATAAGGTAACCCCCTCATCTCCGGAATCAGCCTAGTGAATCGTCTCTGTATCCCCTCCAAAGCTAGTATATCCTTCCTTAAGTAAGGTGACCAAAACTGCACGCAGTACTCCAGGTGCGGCCTCACCAATACCCTATACAGTTGCAGCAGGACCTCCCTGCTTTTGTACTCCATCCCTCTCGCAATGAAGGCCAACATTCCATTCGCCTTCCTGATTACCTGCTGCACCTGCAAACTAGCCTTTTGGGATTCATGCACAAGGAGGCACTTCCCCTCGATAGCTCAGTTGGTAGAGCGGAGGACTGTAGTGGAATTTTCAGCAAAGTCATCCTTAGGTCGCTGGTTCAATTCCGGCTCGAAGGAGCTAGTGTACTTTTCCTGATCTTTGGGCACCCTGTGCGGAGGGGAGCGGGTAGGTCCGAAGGCCTCCTCGTAGGACTGCTCCTGGGCACGGCCAAGGGTGCCATCAGCCGGTCCAGGCAACGGGCGGTCGAGGGGGTCGTTCAACCTGACTGCCTGCCTCTCTTCCGCTCTTACATCCGGTCCAGGGTGTCCTTGGAGATGGAGCATGCGGTGTCCACCGGTACGCTCACGGCCTTCCGCGAGAGGTGGGCACCGGAGTGACTGGAGTGCATCATCACGCCCGGCAGCCAAATTTTAATTTGATTTTACATTTTAAAGTTTAATTTGATTTAATTGCCGGTGCTTTTAGTGTCCCCCTTCCCTTTTATAGGGGGCACTTGGAAAAATGTGATTTTAGCGCCCCAAAAAAAACCAAAAAAAGAAAAACACAAAAAAAAAGGAGAAAAAAAAAGGGGCCTTGTAAATGTCTGGTGTGTCACCCAGGTCGGGTGGCACGGTTTAATGTTTTTTGTTTTGCAGATAAACTCCAAAATGAGTTTCATGCACAAGGACCCCCAGGTCCCTCTGCAACACAGCATGTTGTAATTTCTCCCCATTCAAATAATATTCCCTTTTACTGTTTTTTTTTCCAAGGTGGATGACCTCACATTTTCTCACATTGTATTCCATCTGCCAAACCTTAGCCCATTCACTTAACCTATCTAAATCTCTTTGCAGCCTCTCTGTGTCCTCTACACAACCCGCTTTCCCACTAATCTTTGTGTCATCTGCAAATTTTGTTACACTACACTCTGTCCCCTCTTCCAGGTCATCTATGTATATTGTAAACAGTTGTGGTCCCAGCACCGATCCCTGTGGCACACCACTAACCACCGACTTCCAACCCGAAAAGGACCCATTTATCCCGACTCTCTGCTTTCTGTTAGCCAGCCAATTCTTGATCAATGCTAATACATTTCCTCTGACTCCACGTACCTTTATCTTCTGCAGTAACCTTTTGTGTGGCACCTTATCGAATGCATTTTGGAAATCTAAATACACCATATCCATTGGTACACCTCTATCCAACATACTCGTTATATCCTCAAAGAATTCCAGTAAATTAGTTAAACATGATTTCCCCTTCATGAATCCATGTTGTGTCTGCTTGATTGCACTATTCCTATCTAGATGTCCCGCTATTTCTTCCTTAATGATAGCTTCAAGCATTTTCCCCACTACAGATGTTAAACTAACTGGCCTATAGTTACCTGCCTTTTGTCTGCCCCCTTTTTTAAAACAGAGGCGTTACATTAGCTGCTTTCCAATCCGCTGGTACCTCCCCAGAGTCCAGAGAATTTTGGTAGATTATAACCAATGCATCTGCTATAACTTCCGCCATCTCTTTTAATACCCTGGGATGCATTTCATCAGGACCAGGGGACTTGTCTACCTTGAGTCCCATTAGCCTGTCCAGCACTACCCCACTAGTGATAGTGATGATCTTAAGGTCCTCCCTTCCCATATTCCCGTGACCAGCAATCTTTGGCATGGTTTTTGTTTCTTCCACTGTGAAGACCGAAGCAAAATAATTGTTTAAAGTCTCAACCATTTCCACATTTCCCATTATTAAATCCCCCTTCTCACCTTCTAAGGGACCAACATTTACTTTAGTCACTCTTTTCCGTTTTATATATCGGTAAAAGCTTTTACTATCTGTTTTAATGTTTTGCGCAAGATTACTTTCGTAATCTATCTTGCCTTTCTTTATTGCTTTCTTAGTCATTCTTTGCTGTCGTTTAAAATTTTCCCAATCTTCTAGTTTCTCACTAACTTTGGCCACCTTATACGCGTTGATTTTTAATTTGATACTCTCCTTTATTTCCTTGGTTATCCACGGCTGGTTATCCCTTCTCTTACCGCCCTTCTTTTTCACTGGAATATATTTTTGTTGAGCACTATGAAAGAGCTCCTTAAAAGTCCTCCACTGTTCCTCAATTGTGCCACCGTTTAGTCTGTGTTTCCTGTCTACTTTAGCCAACTCTGCCCTCATCCCACTGTAGTCCCCTTTGTTTAAGCATAGTACACTCGTTTGAGACACTACTTCCTCACCCTCAATCTGTATTATAAATTCAACCATACTGTGATCACTCATTCCAAGAGGATCTTTTACTAGGAGATCGTTTATTATTCCTGTCTCATTACACAGGACCAGATCTAAGATAGCTTGCTCCCTTGTAGGTTCTGTAACATACTGTTCTAAGAAACAATCCCGTATGCATTGTATGAATTCCTCCTCCAGGCTACCCCGTGTGATTTGATTTGACCAATCGATATGTAGGTTAAACTCCCCCATGATTACTGCCATTCCTTTTTCACATGCCTCCATTATTCCCTTTATTATTGTCCGTCCCACTGTGAAGTTATTATTTGGGGGCCTATAAACTACGCCCACCAGTGACTTTTTCCCCTTACTATCTCTAATCTCCACCCACAATGATTCCACATTTTGTTCATTAGAGCCAATATCGTCTCTCACAACTGCCCTGATATCATCCTTTATTAACAGAGCTACCCCACCTCCTTTCCCTTCTTGTCTATCTTTCCGAATCGTCAGATACACCTGTATGTTTAATTCCCAGTCTTGGCCACTCTGCAACCATGTTTGTGTAATGGCCACCAAATCATAGCCATTTGTAATGATTTGTGCCGTCAACTCATTTACTTTATTTCGAATGCTGCGTGCGTTTAGGTCGAGTGTTTTAATACTAGTTTTTAAACCATGATTTTAGTTTTGACCCCTCCTGCAGCCCCTTTATATTCATACATATTGTCCCTTCCTATCACCTTGTGGTTTTCACTTACCCCAGCGCTTCTCCGCTCTCTTGCCTCCTGCCTTTTGCATTCTTTCTTGGGGTCCTGTTCATCTGAGCTCTCCCCCCTCTCTAACTAGCTCAGAACCCTCTCCTGGGTTCCGAATACTCCTCGCATTGAGGCACCGAGCTTTCATGCTTGCCTTTTTATTACACTTTGACCCTTTACAATTTTGCTGTACAGTGACCCTTTTTGTTTTTTGCCTTGGGTTTCTCTGCCCTCCACTTTTACTCATCTCCTTTCTGTCTTTTGCTTTTGTCTCCTTTTTGTTTCCCTCTGTCTTCCTGCATTGGTTCCCATCCCCCTGCCATATTAGTATAACTCCTCCCCAACAGCACTAGCAAACACTCCCCCTAGGACATTGGTTCCGGTTCTGCTCAGGTGCAGACCGTCCGGTTTGTACTGGTCCCACCTCCCCCAGAACTGGTTCCAATGCCCCAGGATTTTGAATCAATCCCTGCTGCACCACTGCTCAAGCCACGTATTCATCTGAGCTATCCTGCGACTCCTATTCTGACTAGCACGTGGCACTGGTAGCAATCCCGAGATTACTACTTTTGAGGCCCTACTTTTTAATTTAGCTCCTAGCTCCTTAAATTCTTCTCGTAGGACCTCATCCCTTTTTTTACCTATATCGTTGGTACCAATGTGCACCACGACAACTGGCTGTTCACCCTCCCTTTTTAGAATGTCCTACACCCGCTCCGAGACATCCTTGACCCTTGCACCAGGGAGGCAACATACCATCCTGGAGTTTCGGTTGCGGCCGCAGAAACTCCTATATATTCCCCTTACAATAGAGTCCCCTATCACTATCGCTCTCCCACTCTTTTTCCTGCCCTCCTGTGCAGCAGAGCCAGCCATGGTGCCATGAACTTGGCTGCTGCTGCTCTCCCCTGATGGGTCATCCACCTCAACAGTACTCAAAGCGGTGTATCTGTTTTGCAGGGTGATGACCGCAGGGGACCCCTGCACTACCTTCCTTGCACTACTCTTCCTGCTGGTCTTCCATTCCCTATCTGGCTGTGGACCCTTCACCTGCGGTAAGACCAACTCACTAAACGTGCTACTCACGTCATTCTCAGCATCATGGATGCTCCACAGTGAATCCACCTGCAGCTCCAATTCCACAACGCTGAGCCAGGAGCAGCGTGAGTCCGTTGGTGAGGCCTATAAAAGGTCGGGAGGGGCGTGGAGAGGCATCGCTGAGCCGGGAGCAGCGTGAGTCCATTGGTGAGGCCGATAAAAGGTCGGGAGGTGTGCGGAGAGGTGTGGCTTGTGCAACTACAGGGAGAATGCAAAAAAGAAGTCGAAAGAAACAGAAAGGTGACGTCACAGCCAAGGGGGTAAGTGATTGGCTGGTGATTGGTGAGTAGTTTTTCTTTTTTCTCTTCTATAACAGTGAGTAAGCTTTAGCATTGTTGTTGCCAATTTAAGTGTATCTAAGGGTTAAGTCATGGCAGGAGAGCTCGGTCACGTGATATGCTCCTCCTGTACCATGTGGGAACTCAGGGACACTTCCGGTGTCCCTGACGACTACGTGTGCGGGAAGTGTATCCGCCTTCAGCTCCGCCTCGCCCCCTCCCTATCTCTGTAATCTCCTCCAGCCCCACAGCCCCCGAGATGTCTGCGCTCCTCTAATTCTGCCCTCCTGAGCATCCCTGATTATAATCACTCCACCATCGGTGGCCGTGCCTTCTGTTGCCTGGGCCCCAACCTCTGGAACTCCCTCTCTAAACCTCTCTGCATCTCTTTCCTCCTTCAAGATGCTCCTTAAAACCTACCTGCCCTAATTTCCCCTTATGTGGCTCGGTGTCAATTTTTTTTGTTTTATAATATTACTGTACTGCGAAGCGTCTTGGGATGTTTTATTACGTTAAAGGCATGATATAAATACAAGTTGCTGTGTTTCCTATACAAGGACACCTAAATCTCTGAACACCAACATTTAATAGTTCCTCACCATTAAAAAATATTAAATTTTTCTGTTTTAATTTGCAATTTTTTTTCTATATATAATTAATCAATGACTAGAACATCAGTTGGGTAGAATTGGTCCGTGAACTAAATTTAGCGCAAAAATGACGTGAGGTAAAATTGGACCCATTGCTTTACAATTATATTGTCTATGGTGCTAAACTCAGCGCAAAGAACAATACATTTAATGAGAACAGGACGGATTCAGTGTAGATTTCAGTAACGTGTTGCGAATGGGAGGGTAAATTTGTGTAAAATAGGCAGTAGTCTGTAATATGACCTTACTCTACAGTATAAATGCACACGAGGCCCATACTGGAGAGAAGATCACTCTGTGACCAGTTACCTTTATTACCAAGACCTCAAGAGACTGACGATGGGTGGAGCTTCCCCTTTTATACCGGAACGTCCAGGTTAGGAGTGTCTCCCACAAATTCGCCCCCTGTGGTCAGTGTTATTCATGGGTTACAATGACAGTTGAATACATGACATCACCTCCCCCCAAAAATCTTATTGGGATCACAGGTTAAGTCTCTCTGGTGGTTTACGCTCCCTTGTAGAGCCCTGAGTTGGGGCTCCGGTTGTTGGGCACTGGCCTGAGTGTCTGCTGTTTGCGGTGCCTCAGGCCTGTCCGGACTGCCCACAGTGACTGGGCTCTCCTCCACTTGGTTCCGGTGTTCGGTCACCTCTGGTGGAGTAAACTCTACGTCGTGTTCTTCCTCTGCTTCTTCTATGGGGTTGCTGAACCTCCTTTTAGTTTGATCCACGTGCTTGCGCAGATTTATCCATTGGTAAGTTTAACTACCAAAACCCTATTCCCCTCTTTGGCAATCACAGTGCCTGCAAGCCATTTGGGCCCTGCAGCATAATTAAGGACAATAACAGGGTCATTAACATCAATACATCGTGCCCTCGCATTCCTGTCATGGTAGTCACATTGTGACTGACACCTGCTCTCAACAATTTCTTTCATAGTAGGGTGTATAAGGGATAACCTGGTTTTGAGCGTCCTTTTCATTGGCAGCTCTGTGGGTGGAACCCCTGTGAGCGAGTGTGGTCAGGATCTATTGACCAACAGGAGGCGTGATAAGCGGCTTTGTAGGGAACCCCTTTGGATTCTGAGCATCCCCTGTTTGATTATCTGCACTGCTTGTTCCATCTGGCCGTTTGAGGCCGGCTTGAACAGTGCCGTTCTGACATGGTTGATTCCATTGCCTGCCATGAAGTTCTGGAATTCAGTGCTTGTGAAGCACGGGCCATTGTCGCTGACCAGGACGTCCGGTAGACCATGGGCGGCGAACATTGCCCATAGACTCTACCGTGGCAGAGGATGTGCTTGAATTGAGAATGTCACACTCAATCTATTTGGAGTAGACGTCTACTACAACCAAAAACATTTTCCCCACGAAAGGACCTGCGTAGTCCACATGGCTGCGTGACCATTGCTTGGCAGGCCAGGACCAGGGGCTAAGGGGAGCTTCCCTGGATGCGTTGTCCAGCTGAGCACACGTGTTGCACCTGCGAACACAAAGTTCCAGGTCTGCATCTATCCCTGGCCACCAAACGTGTGACCTGGCAATTGCCTTCATCATGACAATGCTCATTGTGAAGTTCTCTGATAAACACCTCTCTGCCCTTCTGGGGCATGACTACTCAGTTTCCCCACAGTAGCCAATCTGCCTGAATCGAGAGTTCATCCTTGCGCCTATGAAATGGTTTAAATTCCTCAGGGCATGTCCCGTACGTAGCTGCCCAGCCCCCATTCAGGACATATTTCTTAACTAAAGACAGTCGCGGGTCTTTATTTGTCCAGACTTTAATCTGACGGGCTGTCACAGGTGAGCCTTCGCTTTCGAAAGCTTCAACAGCCATGACCATCTCAGCATCATGCTCAGCTGCCCCCTTAGTGGTGGCTAGTGGGAGCCATCAGTTTTCGGTGCCCGGTCTGTGCCGAATTGTGTAGTCATAGGCGGCTAACGTAAGTGCCCACCTCTGTATGTGGGCCGATGCATTCGCATTTATGGCCTTGTTGTCGGCCAAAAGGGACGTTAGGGGTTTGTGATCTGTCTCCAGCTCAAATTTCCTGCCAAACAGGTACTGGTGCATTTTTTTTCACTGCATATACACATGCTAGCGCTTCCTTTTCTACCATCCCGTAGCCCCTTTCTGCCCGGGACAGACTTCTGGAGGCATAAGCTGCCGGCTGTAACTGACCCTTGGCATTCACATGTTGCAATACACACCTGACCCCATAGGACGACGCATCACATGTTAAAACTAGTTTCTTACACAGGTCATATAACGTTAACAGATTGTTGGAGCATAACAAATTGCGTGCTCCATCAAAAGCCCTTTCCTGGCTGTCCCCCCAGACCCAATCGCGACCTTTGCATAGGAGCTTGTGTAGCGGCTCTAACAGCGTTCTCAATTTGGGAAGAAAGTTGCCAAAATAGTTCAGGAGCCCCAGGAACAAATGCAGCTCCGTCATGTTACGGGGTCTGGGTGCTCTCTGGATCGCTTACGTTTTGGACACAGTAGGTCTGATCCCGACTGCTACTACCCTCCTCCCCAGGAATTCTACCTCTGGAGCTAAGAAGACGCACTTCTCCTTTTTCAGTCGCAGCCCTACCTGGTCCAGTCTGCGTAGCACCTCCTCCAGATTGTGGAGGTGTTCTTCAGTATCGCGACCCATGATGAGGATGTCGTCTTGAAAAACTACCGTCCTCGGAATCGACTTGAGGAGGCTTTCCATATTTCGCTGAAAGATCGCAGCGGCCGAACGAATCCCAAACGGACATCTGTTATACTCAAACAACCCCTTGTGTGTCGTGATGGTGGTCAGCTTCTTCGACTCACTCGCCAGCTCCTGGGTCATGTAAGCTGAGGTCAGGTCCAATTTTGAAAAAAGTTTGCCACCGGATAGCATCGCAAAGAGGTCCTCCGCTCTCGGTAGCGGGTACTGGTCTTGGAGTGACACCCGATTGATGGTGGCCTTGTAATCACTACATATCCTGACCGACCCATCCGCCTTGAGCACCGGCATGATCGGGCTCGCCCAGTCACTGAATTCGACTGGCGAGATGATGCCTTCCCTCAGCAGGCGGTCCAATTCGCATTCTATCTTTTCCCGCATCGTGTACGGCACCGCTCTGGCCTTGTGGTGTACTGGCCTGGCGTCCGGGTTTATGTGAATCACTACCTTGGTCCCCATGAAAGTGCCAATGCCGGGTTGAAATAATGAGTCAAATTTGTCCAGGGCCTGTGAGCATGATACTCGCTCCACAGAAGAAATTGCATTGACATCGCCCCATTTCCAGTTCATGACAGCAAGCCAACTCCTCCCCAGTAGTGCGGGACCGTCCCCCGGGACAATCCAGAGTGGCAACCTGTTCTCCGAATCTTTGTGGGTTACGACTACCGTGGCGCTGCCTCGCACCGGAATGATCTCCTTTGTATATGTCCGTAGCTGTGCGTCAATCGGCGATAATTTTGGCCTCCTGGCCTTGGACACTCACAACCTATCGAACTGTTTGATACTCATCAGGGACTGGCTGGCCCCCGTGTCCAGCTCCATTAATACTGGGATGCCATTGAGGAGCACTTGCATCATTATCGGTGGCGTCCTGGTATATGAACTGTATATGTGCTCCACATGAACTCGCTGAACTTCCGCTTCCAGCGATTTCCCCCAGTATTCATTTGGCCTCGTAGGGCTTACATCGGGCCCGTCCTCCTCGTACATCAACCTGGCTGCAGGCTTCCTGCACATATGTGCCAAGTGACCGCTGACGTTGCAGTTTCTGCAGGTATATTGCTGATACCTGCAGGCTCTGGCTGGGTGTTTGCCTCCACACCTCCAGCATGAGCTGGAGGCCCCGTTGTTGGAAACAAAAGGTCCATTACCAGTCGATCGTCTCTGACTGGCTCTGTAACTGTCCTTAAGCGCACCATTAACAGGTGTTGATTGGCCCCATTACTGGCCGCATTGTCCAATGCGTTGGCATGAATCGACGTTCAGCTAGCCATTGTCTCTGTTGAATTCCCCCTTTGGATTCGACTACATGCTGGGGCATGTCCAATTGCCCTTGTCTGCCTAGAGAACTGTGTGTCGCGTTAACAATGTTGACCCCCTGGTCGTTTGCCGCATTTGAGCCAAGATTTTTGCCATAAATCATTCTGGTCTCTTCCTCCCCTGAGATAATTGTCTGGGCTATCAGAGCCGTCGCTTCCAAGGTCAAGTCTTTGGTCTCAATCAGTTTCCTGAATACCCCAGCGTGCCCGATGCCCTCAATAAAAAAGTCTCGCAGCATCTTCGCTCTGCATGCATCTGGGAACTTACATAGGCTCGCCAGTCGCCGGAGATCTGCCACGAAGTCTGGAACGCCTTGCCCTTCTCGCCGCCGGTGCGTGTAAAACCGGTGTCTCGCCATGTGCATGCTGCTTGCCGGTTTAAGGTGTTCCCCGATCAACTTACTGAGCTCTTTGAACGTCTTGTCTGCCGGCTTCTCTGGCGCTAGAAGGTCCTTCATCAGGGTGTGCGTTCTGGATCCACAAACTGTCAGGAGATGAGCCCTGCGTTTGTCGGCCAAATCCTGTCCCATCCATTCCTTAGTGACAAAACTTTGCTGTAGTCTCTCAAGAAAGTCGTCCCAATCATCACCAATACAGTACCTCTCTTCTGTGCTGCTAGTGGCCATGCTCGCGTGGTTTAAATCCCAGTTTCTCGTCGCCAATAATATGTTCTTACTGTACAGTATAAATGCACATGAGGCCCATACTTGAGAGAAGATCACTGTGACCAGTTATCTTTATTACCAAGACCTCAAGAGACAGACGGTGGGTGGAGCTTCCCTTTTTATACCGGAAAGTCCAGGTTAGGAGTGTCTCCCACAAGTTTGCCCCCTATGGTCAGTGTTCTTAAGGTGTACAACTTAGGTCAGCTTATGCATGGGTTACAATGACAGTTGAATACATGACAGTCTGGTTATAGATTATGCCCTATCAGAGTGCAAGTAGCGCACAGTATACCCAATATATACTGAAAAAATGCAGTAACAGGCTGTCCAGGTCAGTGCTTTGTGCGATATTGGAGTGATATTCTCCCTGTGTCTCTCCTACACACATATACTACCAGACTGAGTAGCAAACACAAGCCGATTCCCCACAGCCCCACACGGCCATGAAATGTGGCATTTCGGTTTTCGAGGCTTTGGCTGAGATATAAGGTTAAAGTTTGGGTTCAGCGTTACATACCCAGGGAGATGCACTCAATGGTGATTCTGAGAATTGAGAGCTATTTCCTTAAGAATAAATTTTCTAATTGAACCCATATCAAAGTCACAAATTACATCCTATATTACTGTGACAATGGCAAACTATCCCTGCTCACTCATCCTGGTAGGGACTACACTCGCCTGGTTCCATTCTTATCTGTCCAGCCGTAGTCAGAGAATCACCTGCAGCAGCTTCTCTTCCTTGCTTCCGCACTGTTACCTCTGGTGTCCTCCAAGGATCTATCCTTGGCCCTCTACTATTTCTCATCTACATGATGCTCCTCGGCAACATCATCCAAAATCACATCAGGTTGTTATGTACGTAGACAACATCCAGCTCTACCTCAAGTGACCATCATCTCTCTCGACCCCTGCACTGTCTATAAATTATTACACTGCTTGTCTGAAATCCAGTACTGGATGAGCAGAAATTTCCTCCAACTAACTATTGGGAAGACCAAAGCCATTGTCTTCAGTCCCCACCACAAACTCCATTCCCTAGCCATCGACACCGAGGACACAAACAACCTTCCGGATATAAAAGGGGTCAGAGGGTCTAGTAAGGAGGAGGAACTGAGGGAAATCTTTATTAGTCGGGAAATTGTGTTGGGGAAATTGATGGGATTGAAGGCCGATAAATCCCCAGGGCCTGATGGACTGCATCCCAGAGTACTTAAGGAGGTGGCCTTGGAAATAGCGGATGCATTGACAGTCATTTTCCAACATTCCATTGACTCTGGATCAGTTCCTATCGAGTGGAGGGTAGCCAATGTAACCCCACTATTTAAAAAAGGAGGGAGAAAGCAGGGAATTATAGACCGGTCAGCCTGACCTCAGTAGTGGGTTAAATGATGGAATCAATTATTAAGGATGTCATAGCAGCGCATTTGGAAAATGGTGACATGATAGGTCCAAGTCAGCATGGATTTGTGAAAGGGAGATCATGCTTGACAAATCTTCTGGAATTTTTTGAGGATGTTTCCAGTAAAGTGGACAAAGGAGAACCAGTTGATGTGGTATATTTGGACTTTCAGAAGGCTTTCGACAAGGTCCCACACAGCAGATTAATGTGCAAAGTTAAAGCACATGGGATTGGGGGTAGTGTGCTGACGTGGATTGAGAACTGGTTGTCAGACAGGAAACCAAAAGTAGGAGTAAATGGGTACTTTTCAGAATGGCAGGCAGTGATTAGTGGGGTACCGCAAGGTTCTGTGCTGGGGCCCCAGCTGTTTACTTTGTACATTAATGATTTAGACGAGGGGATTAAATGTAGTATCTCCAAATTTGCGGATGACACTAAGTTGGGTGGCAGTGTGAGCTGCAAGGAGGATGCTATGACACTGCAGAGTGACTTGGATAGGTTAGGTGAGTGGGCAAATGCGTGGCAGATGAAGTATAATGTGGATAAATGTGAGGTTATCCACTTTGGTGGTAAAAACAGAGAGACAGACTATTATCTGAATGGTGACAGATTAGGAAAAGGAAAGGTGCAACGAGACCTGGGTGTCATGGTACATCAGTCATTGAAGGTTGGCATGCAGGTACAGCAGGCGGTTAAGAAAGCAAATGGCATGTTGGCCTTCATAGCGAGGGGATTTGAGTACAGGGGCAGGGAGGTGTTGCTACAGTTGTACAGGGCCTTGGTGAGACCACACCTGGAGTATTGTGTATAGTTTTGGTCTCCTAACTTGAGGAAGGACATTCTTGCTATTGAGGGAGTGCAGCGAAGATTCACCAGACTGATTCCCGGGATGGTGGGACTGACCTATCAAGGAAGACTGGATCAACTGGGCTTGTATTCACTGGAGTTCAGAAGAGTGAGAGGGGACCTCATAGAAACGTTTAAAATTCTGACGGGTTTGGACAGGTTGGATGCAGGAAGAATGTTCCCAATGTTGGGGAAGTCCAGAAACAGGGGTCACTGTCTAAGAATAAGGGGTAAGCCATTTAGGACCGAGATGAGGAGAAACTTCTTCACCCAGAGAGTGGTGAACCTGTGGAATTCTCTACCACAGAAAGTAGTTGAGGCCAATTCACTAAATATATTCAAAAGGGAGTTAGATGAAGTCCTTACTACTCGGGGGATCAAGGGGTATGGCGTGAAAGCAGGAAGGGGGTACTGAAGTTTCATGTTCAGCCATGAACTCATTGAATGGCGGTGCAGGCTAGAAGGGCTGAATGGCCTGCTCCTGCACCTATTTTCTATGTTTCTATGTTTCTATCCCTCTCCCTGGCAACAGTCTGAACCAGATTGTTCCCAACCTTGGTTTCATATTTGACCCTGAGCTAAGGTTTTGACCCCATATCACCAAGATCGTCTACTTCCACCTCCGTGATATTTCCTCCGCTGTTTCAGCTCATCAGCTGCTGAAACCCTCAACCATGCCTTTGTTACCTCCAGATTCGACTATTCAAATGCTCTCTTGGCTGGCCTCCCATCTTCCACCCTCCATTAACTTAATTCATCCAAATATCTTAACTCCTTTCACCCATCACCCCCGTGTTCGCTGACCTACATTGGCTCCCAGTCCTGCAATACCTCAATTAAAACATTCTCATTGTGTTCAAATCCCTCCATGGCCTCGCCCCTCCCTATCTCTGTAACCTCCTCCAGCCTTACAACCCTCCGAGATCTCTGTGCTCCTCCAATTCTGGCCTCTTGCGCATCCTTGATTATAATCACCCCATCATTGGCGGCCGTGCGTTCATCTGCCTGGGTCCTAAGCCCTGGAATTCCCTCCCTAAACCTCCCCACTTCTCTCCTCCTTTAAGACGCTCCTTAAAACCTACCTCTGAGCAAGTTTTTGGTCATCTGTCCCAATAACTCAGTATCAAATTTTGTTTGATAACCCTCCTATGAAGCATCTTTTGACATTTTATTACATTAAAAGTGCTATATAAATGCAAGTTGTTTTTTAGTTTCATCCAGAGGGCAGAAATCTGGCAATCGGTATGACAGCATTTGCAAGCTAACAAGGAATTGCTGAATGGTTTTAGCATTAACCTGTTTAAAATCTTAATAAATATCGTTATTTTCCCGTAAGATTCAATGTTTCTGCAGGAGACAAAGGAGGAAGAAAAAGCAGGAGTAGAATGAGAAAGAATTGCAAATTTATTTTGCTCTAAAATAATTGTCAATATTGTTAGCAGCTTATTCCACGTCAAGGAATCGTGAGGCTGTTTCTGAAGGTCCTCCTCACAAAAAGCCAATACTCAATCTTTACTTCACTGTGTTCCTTCTACATAAAAACCGACACATTTAAACAAGTTTTAAAGTTATGCTTAGATTGTGGAGATTACAATACTGTCAGTTTATGTCACTACTATGACATCATAAATGCTCTGTTATAGAGTAATTGAGCCAAGGTTCAGTCACTGAGGGGATAATGAGAGTGAAATTGGGCCCCAATATATTCAATGGTTCATCCTACGTAACAACTCTTGATTTTAGTGAATTCCCAAGGTGCAATGTGCAGGATGCCATTAAGTGGAAAGAGTTGGAGAGATGATCAGGTAAATGAAAAAATGATGGTTAGACAAAGTCAGCGTGTAGATTTGTGGAGAGAGAAATCTCCTTGGCCAACAGGGAGCTGTGGGACCACATTCAGCTGTGCCGCTGTGAGTAGGATTCACCACACTCCTGAATTATGTCACTACAGGAAGGAGCTGAGGCTAAACTGAAGGGATTAGGGTTGGTAAAGGCTGAAACCCTGTAACCATTTGAGGATTAGCTGGTTACTGTGTTGGGGAAATGCAAATGAATGGTCTGATGATGTTAGCATGTGATCCAGTCCACCTTTTCAATACACCTTGTCCGCACCCTCACCTGGCCAATCACAGGCTTCCTAGCCCGGCTTCTGAAGGGGAGCAGTACGCGGACGATGCCTGCACCTGCGCACATTCAGAGGCTGAACTCCAGGATATAGTCAATGTATTCACTCAGGCATTTGAAAGCATGGGCCTTACGCTTAACATCCGTAAGACAAAGGTCCTCCACCAGCCTGTCCCCGCCGCTCAGCACTGCCCCCCAATCATCAAGATCCACGGCGCAGCCCTGGACAACGTGGACCATTTCCCATACCTCGGGAGCCTCTTATTAACAAAGGCAGACATTGATGCGGAGATTCAACATTGCCAGTGCAGCCTTTGGCCGTTTGAAGAGAAGAGTTTGCAAGCTCGTTGGCGGTGCCCCATTGTTCCACAGCTCTTGCAAACATACCCTTTGAAGCGGCATGAATAGGCTGAATGAAAGCCTCCACAACGCCAACAAGGTGTGAATTGCCTTGCATTCATCCTTTGTTGGGGACTCTGAGTCATCTGGGTCACCTGAGGCCGGCTGGCAGTTGCAGACTCGTGGGTTCTGTCCTGTACATTTCTGCTCGCAAACACAGTTCCAGTTAATTTATGAATATTGCTAGCATTTGTGTGCTGAGAGATTTGTTTGGTGTTATCACTGGTGGACATAAACGCCTGTGCTATCGCAATGGCTTTACTGAGGTCGGTGTCTCTGCAGTCAAAAGTTTTCGTAAGATGGTCTCGTGGCCAATGCCCAGTACAAAAACGTGTCTGAGCTTTTGCTCCAGGTAGCCATCAAACTCACATTGTCCTGCAAGTCACCTTAGCTCGGCGATGTAGCTCGCCACTTCCTGACCTTCAGATTGCTGGCACGTGTAGAACCGATACCTTGCCATCAGCACGCTCTCCCTTGGGTTAAGATGCTCCCGAACCAGTGTGCACAGCTCCTCATATGACTTATCTGTGAGTTTTACCGGAGCCAGAAGATTCTTCATGAGACTGTAGGTCGGTGCCCCGCAGACTGTGAGGAGGACCGCTCTCATTTTTGCAGCGCTTCCTTCTCCGTCCAGCTCGTTGGCTACAAAGTACTGGTCTAACCGTTCGACATAGGCTTCCCAGTCCTCACCCTCCGAGAACTTCTCCAGGATGCCCACAGTTTGCTGCATCTTTGTGTTGGATTCGTATTCTCGTCGCCAGTTATTGTGTTCCTAACACAGATGAGGCTGCACACAGGGAGGTTAAAGTAACAGTGACCTCAGTCTTTAATAAGACACTCAGAGTGAGGAATAGGCCTTAGGGGCCGGCTTATATACAGTGCTCCCAAGGGATGCTGGGATCCCTTGGGACTTCAGGGGATGAGCTTCCTGGTGGCGGAACATGGGAGTGCATGCTTTACAGATACACAACAGTAACGTCTCATTACGCTGCAGTATTTCTAAGCTACATGTCGTTAAAATATTTCCAGGTAAGTATAAAATCCAGCGTTGAAAAGAGCAAAGTTTTACAGCAGTTACTAATTAACGTGAAGCTGCAGACAGCAGCTCCATCGAGCTCACTCACTCACCATCAGCATCATAGGCAGTCCCTCGGGGTCAAGGTGATTGATGAACTAGTTTTGAGTGATAGAAGATGCCTGTGCATAGATTCTTTTTACATGGGGTGAGCGTTGCACACCGACTACCACACGGGCTTGACGGAGCAAGGTCTTGGTCCAGTGACAAGGGGATCCAAGACGACTGGAGACCAGGCTCTGTCACATGTGCCAATACACACACATAAACTCAAACATACGCCTACTGTCTTCCTTCGTTCCACCTTCCTACAAGACCTCTCTCTACGTGGAATTGATAGTATGCAGTGTGAGCCTCACCACCTCACAGCCTCGCTATTGGCCTGTGCTGCGCCTTTCATTGGTGTTCTCCACGCTGCTCCACCTCTGGGCTCCCACCTGTCTCTGGTCCTCCGTGTCTCATCTGTGCTCTCTTCTCCGCTTCCGATCTCCGGACCTCACCGGTCCCGACCTCCGCTCCTCGTCGGTCCTGAGCTCCGCTCCATGCCGCTTCCAACCTCCATTCCTCGTCGCATCCCACCTCCGCTCCTCCCCAATTCCAACCTCCACTCCTTGCCGCTCCCTCCCTCTGCCCTTCGCCTCTTCCGAGCTCTTCTCCTCGCGGATTCCGAGCTACATAAGAACATAAGAATTAGGAACAGGAGTAGGCCATCTAGCCCCTCGAGCCTGCTCAGCCATCCAACAAGATCATGGCTGATCTGGCCGTGGACTCAGCTCCACTTACCCGCCCGCTCCCCGTAACCCTTAATTCCCTTATTGGTTAAAAATCTATCTATCTGTGACTTGAATACATTCAATGAGCTAGCCTCAACTGCTTCCTTGGGCAGAGAATTCCACAGATTCACAACCCTCTGGGAGAAGAAATTCCTTCTCAACTCGGTTTTAAATTGGCTCCCCCGTATTTTGAGACTGTGCCCCCTAGTTCTAGTCTCCCCGACCAGTGGAAACAACCTCTCTGCCACTATCTTGTCTATCCCTTTCATTATTTTAAATGTTTCTATAAGATCACCCCTCATCCTTCTGAACTCCAATGAGTAAAGACCCAGTCTACTCAATCTATCATCATAAGGTAACCCCCTCATCTCCGGAATCAGCCGAGTGAATCGTCTCTGTACCCCCTCCAAAGCCAGTATATCCTTCCTCAAGTAAGGTGACCAAAACTGCACGCAGTACTCCAGATGCGGCCTCACCAATACCCTATACAGTTGCAGCAGGACCTCCCTGCTTTTGTACTCCATCCCTCTCGCAATGAAGGCCAACATTCCATTCGCCTTCCTGATTACCTGCTGCACCTGCAAACTAACTTTTTGGGATTCATGCACAAGGACCCCCAGGTCTCTCTGCTGCTCAGCATGTTGTAATTTCTCTCATTCAAATAATATTCCCTTTTACTGTTTTTTTTCCCAAGGTGGATGACCTCACACTTTCCGACATTGTATTCCATCTGCCAAACTTTAGCCCATTCACTTAACCTATCCAAATCTCTTTGCAGCCTCTCTGTGTCCTCTACACAACCCACTTTTCCACTAATCTTTGTGTCATCTGCAAATTTTGTTACACTACACTCTGTCCCCTCTTCCAGGTCATCTATGTATACTGTAAACAGTTTTGGTCCCAGCACCGATCCCTGTAGCACACCACTAACCACCGATTTCCAACCCGAAAAGGACCCATTTATCCCGACTCTCTGCTTTCTGTTCGCCAGCCAATACTCTATCCAAGCTAATACATTTCCTCTGACTCCGCGTACCTCTATCTTCTGCAGTAACCTTTTGTGTGGCACTTTTTCGAATGCCTTTTGGAAATCTAAATACACCACATCCATCGGTACACCTCTATCCACCATGCTCGTTATATCCTCAATTCGTTAAACATGATTTCCCCTTCATGAATCCATGCTGCGTCTGCTTGATTGCACTATTCCTATCTAGATGTCCAGCTATTTCTTCCTTAATGATAGTTTCAAGCATTTTCCCCACTACAGATGTTAAACTAACCGGCCTATAGTTACCTGCCTTTTGTCTGCCCCCTTTTTTAAACAGAGGCGTTACATTAGCTGCTTTCCAATCCGCTGGTACCTCCCCAGAGTCCAGAGAAATTTGGTAGATTATAACGAATGCATCTGCTATAACTTCCGCCATCTCTTTAATATCCTGGGATGGATTTCATCAGGACCAGGGGACTTGTCTACCTTGAGTCCCATTAGCCTGTCCAGCACTACTCCACTAGTGATAGTGATTGTCTCAAGGTCCTCCCTTCCCACATTCCTGTGACCAGCAATTTATGGCATGGTTTTTGTGTCTTCGACTGTGAAGACCGAAGCAAAATAATTGTTTCAGGTCTCAGCCATTTCCACATTTCCCATTATTAAATCCCCCTTCTCATCTTCTAAGGGACCAACATTTACTTTAGTCACACTTTTCCGTTTTATATATCTGTAAAAGCTTTTACTATCTGTTTTTATGTTTTGCGCAAGTTTACCTTCGTAATCTATCTTTCCTTTCTTTATTGATTTTTTAGTCATTCTTTGCTGTTGTTGAAAATGTTCCCAATCTTCTAGTTTCCCACTAACCTTGGCCACCTTATACGCATTGGTCTTTAATTTGATACTCTCCTTTATTTCCTTGGTTATCCACGGCTGGCTATCCCTTCTCTTGCCGCCCTTCTTTTTCACTGGAATATATTTTTGTTGAGCACAATGAAAGAGCTCCTTAAAAGTCCTCCATTGTTCCTCAATTGTGCCACCGTTTAGTCTGTGTTTCCTCCTCCTCTGCTCTGCTCCTTGCCGTTCCCTCCCTCCGTCCCTTACTTAAGGAAGGATATACTAGCTTTGGAAGGGGTTCAGAGACGATTCACTCGGCTGATTCCGGAGATGAGGGGGTTACCTTATGATGATAGATTGAGTCTTTGCTCGTTGGAGTTCAGAAGGATGAGGGGTGATCTTATAGAAACATTTAAAATAATGAAAGGGATAGACAAGATAGAGGCAGAGAGGTTGTTTCCACTGGTCGTGGAGACTAGAACTAGGGGGCACAGTCTCAAAATACGGGGGAGCCAATTTAAAACCGAGTTGAGAAGGAATTTCTTCTCCCAGAGGGTTGTGAATCTGTGGAATTCTCTGCCCAAGGAAGCAGTTGAGGCTAGCTCATTGAATGTATTCAAATCACAGATAGACAGATTTTTAACCAATAAGGAAATTAAGGGTTACGGGGAGCGGGCGGGTAAGTGGAGCTGAGTCCACAGCCAGATCAGCCATGATCTTGTTGGAGGGCGGAGCAGGCTCGAGGGGCTAGATGGCCTACTCCTGGTCCTAATTCTTATGTTCTTATGTTCTTACGTTTGCCGCTCCCTCCCTCCGCTCCTCGCAGATTCCGAGCTCCGCTCTTCGCCCACTCCCGACCCCCGCTCCTCGCCCACTCCCGACCCCTGCTCCTCGCCCACTCCCGACCCCCGCTCCTCGCCCACTCCCGACCCCCGCTCCTCGCCCACTCCCGACCCCCGCTCCTCGCCCACTCCCGACCCCCGCTCCTCGCCCACTCCCGACCCCCGCTCCTCGCCCACTCCCGACCCCCGCTCCTCGCCCACTCCTCGCCCACTCCCGACCCCCGCTCCTCGCCCACTCCCGACCCCCGCTCCTCGCCCACTCCCGACCTCCGCTCCTCTCCCACTCCCGACCCCCGCTCCTCTCCCACTCCCGATTGGGCACTTTGGGACATCCTGAGGTCGGGAAAAGTTCTAAATAAAAGCAAATTTAAATGTTGACTCAAAACTTTACTCTGCCAATTTCCTCCCCTCCTTTGCTGAGGGTGTTATCAGGGGTACGATAGATGGCACCTTCTGTTACCTTGTCAAGTGATCATTGTTCAGGTTACTGCTGAGGGTGTTGGCGAGATTGCAGATGCACCTGTCATTTCCAATCCTGTTGTCAGCTGACACTAACAGCACTTCCTAACCCACGTAAGACAGCAGAGGCTGGGAACCAATCTTGCCAGGCTGTGTGGCTCAACTCACCGAGCTCCTCAACTGTCCAACCAGGATCATTGGTGAGTGAAAAGGAGCGGGAGCCCTGTCTGACCTTTCCCCCCTCGCGTCTAGGGACATTAGAAACATAGAAAATAGGTGCAGGAGTAGGCCATTCGGCCCTTCAAGCCTGCAACGCCATTCAATAAGATCATGGCTGATCATTCCCTCAGTACCTCTTTCCTGCTTTCTCTCCATACCCCTTGATCCCTTTAGCTGTAAGGGCCATATCTAACTCCCTCTTGAATATATGTAATGAACTGGCATCAACAACTCTCTGCGGCAGGGAATTCCACAGGTTAACAACTCTGAATGAAGAAGTTTCTCCTCATCTCGGTCCTAAACGGCCTACCCCTTATCCTTAGACTGTGACCCCTGGTTCTGGACTTCCCCAACATTGTGAACATTCTTCCTGCATCTAACCTGTCCAGTCCCGTCAGAATTTTATATGCTTCTATGAGATCCCCTCTCATCCTTCTAAACTCCAGTGAATACAGGCCCAGTCGATCCAGTCTCTCCTCATATGTCAGTCCTGCCATCCCGGGAATCAGTCTGGTGAATCTTCGCTGCACTCCCTCAATAGCAAGAACGTCCTTCCTCAGATTAGGAGACCAAAACTGTACACAATATTCCAGGTGAGGCCTCACCAAGGCCCTGTACAGCTGCAGCAAGACCTCCCTGCTCCTATACTCAAATCCCCTAGCTATGAAGGCCAACATACCATTTGCTTTCTTAACTGCCTGCTGTACCTGCATGCCAACCTTCAATGACTGATGTACCATGACACTTAGGTCTCGTTGCACCTCCCCTTTTCCTAATCTGTCACCATTCAGATAATATTCTGCCTTCATGTTTTTGCCACCAAAGTGGATAACCTCACATTTATCCACATTATACTGCATCTGCCATGCATTTGCCCACTCACCTAACCTGTCCAAGTCACCCTGCAGCCTCTTAGCATCTTCCTCACAGCTCACACTGCCACCCAGCTTAGTGTCATCTGCAAACTTGGAGATATTACACTCAATTCCTTCATCTCAATGATTGGTATATATTGTAAATAGCTGGGGTCCCAGCACTGAGCCCTGCGGCACCCCACTAGTCACTGCCTGTCATTCTGAAAAGGAACCGTTTATCCTGACTCTCTGGTTCCTGTCTGCCAACCAGTTCTCTATCCACATCAATACATTACCCTCAATACCATGTGCTTTAATTTTGCACACCAATCTCATGAGGGACCTTGTCAAAAGCCTTTTGAAAGTCCAAATACACCACATCCACTGGTTCTCCCTTGTCCACTCTACTAGTTACATCCTCAAAAAATTCTAAAAGATTTGTCAAGCATGATTTCCCTTTCATAAATCCATGCTGACTTGGACCGATCCTGTCACTGCTTTCCAAATGTGCTGCTATTTCATCTTTAATAATTGATTCCAACATTTTCCCCACTACTGATATCAGGCTAACTGGTCTATAATTCCCTATTTTTTCTCTCCCTCCTTTTTT
Organism: Pristiophorus japonicus; assembly: GCF_044704955.1. Lineage (NCBI taxonomy): Eukaryota > Metazoa > Chordata > Chondrichthyes > Pristiophoridae > Pristiophorus > Pristiophorus japonicus. Next base: position 206,945,853 of record NC_091988.1, on the reverse strand, counting down.
AAAAAGTGGTGTTACATTAGCTACCCTCCAGTCCATAGGGACTGATCCAGAGTCGATAGACTGTTGCAAAATGATCACCAATGCATCCATTATTTCTAGGGCCACTTCCTTAAGTACTCTGTGATGCAGACTGTCAGGCCCTGGGAATTTATCCCATCAATTTCCCGAACAGAATGTCCTGACTAATAAGGATTTCCTTCAGTTCCTCCTTCTCGCTAGACCCTCGGTCCCCTAGTATTTCCGGAAGGTTATTTGTGTCTTCCTTCGTGAAGACAGAACCAAAGTATTTGTTCAATGGGTCTGCCATTTCTTTGCTCCCCATTATAAATTCACCTGATTCTGACTGCAAGGGTCGTACGTTTATCTTCACTAATCTTTTTCTCTTCACATCTCTTCACATATTTATAGAAGCTTTTGCAGTCAGTTTTTATGTTCCCAGCAGGCTTCCTCTCATACTGTATTTACCCCCTCCTAATTAAACCCTTTGTCCTCCTCTGCAATTTTAGGGAGTAACGATTAGCTACATTGGTACAAAGTGATAATTGAGCCTTTACCATTCTGTCTGTGTGGCTCAGAACAGACATAGGCTGTTTGTTAATTGGAGAGTCACATACAAAAGAATAGAAATGTAAACAAAACTTTAAAGTCATGTGTCAGGGTATTTTAGGCTCCCGTAACTCATCTCTCGCCACTCACTCACTGGCCTTGCACTTTCCCAGAATGATACTGCTTTGTTCTGTGGACTCATGTTTCCTGACCATTCAATCTGGCCACTCACTCACTGGCCTTGCACTTTCCCAGAATGATACTGCTTTGTTCTGTGGACTCATGTTTCCTGACCATTCAATCTGTTCAAGCTCACTTCAAATAGGGTTCGTCAGGAAGCTATTCTGGATCTAGGTGGAATTTTGAACAGTATAAATGGGTTGAAGAAACAAGTTGTGTTTCGAGAGCAGGAATGGATTGAAGGATATGGTGAGGGGACGGGTCGTGGATTAACTTTAACAAGATAGGTATAGAGTGTGTTGGCCAAACGGCTTTGTGCTGGGCCTCATGGTTCCAGAGGGGAAAGCACAACATTTTTACATTGCATTCTGCGTACTTGCTGCTTGTAGTCACTGTGGACGGGGACTGATGGGATTACTGTTTCTGGACGAGAGGGATGTAGAGCTGTTGCTAAATGCCATAAACCTTCAATACCCCTTCGTTGGGAAACACGGAGTCAAAGCCCACAGACTCTGTGGAAGGTGGTTACGTAGAAAGCTGCTGTCTAGGTCGCAAAATTACACCAAAAAATCGGCCAAAACAGCCCAAAATGACAGATTTTTTTCCCTCCGGGAGTTCTAGGTCAATCAACAGGAACACCAGTGCCCTGGGAGGAGAAGTGAAGGTTATCGTTTGATGCTGCTGTTTGGGAAGGGAGAGGCACAGGAGGTCCGGCCTGACTTGCTGAAGCTCCCTCGGTGACAGGTATTTTATTGGATCAGAGGAACGTCCTTGGTCTCTTTTTGTGCCGTTAGATTATTAACTAATGACATTTCGTTGCTTGAGTGAAAAGTCCAAAGCAATAAATCGCTGTCCCGCCAAACTGCTTCTTGACGGCATTGCTCCATGTGTCCATCAGTCTCGGGACACATACCAGTGGCGTGTCTCTCGGTGTCTGCACAATGCACGCACTCCATCAGCCTGGATTGTTTTATTATAAACCCTGACAGTTGCAGCTGTCTCTCTATATATAGGCCCATTATTATTAGGCTGACTATCTGCTTGTTGGAATCCAGCAAGAATGAAAATGCCCGATGACTTTGGCGCCATTCAGGGTTAGTTACATATCTGGTCCACTTCACGCTTTTCATTTCACAGAATGTTTTTTAACATTAAGGAACAAGAAAAGTTGTCTGTCCTTTTCCATATTTATATTGAGAAATCCAGTGAAAGGTCAAGGTTCATAGTGTGAGTCAAAGACTTGGAGAAAAGACAATTTAAATCCAGTAGTCAGTGACACCAACTATACTAATTGTTAAATATACTTTATCGCAAACAAGATAAATGCCAGCTTTAGGTTTCTGGTACCATTAGTAGCCCCCTGATTCTCAAGCACACTTAGCCACATCTTGTGCTTTCCCTTTGTGGCAAAGTCTTCAACTTCATCAAACTTTGTACAGTGGGACATTCTGATTTTAAAGGTTGCAGTTGTAGGAGGAACAGACAGAGGAGTTTGAGAGATTTGAGGTGCTGAAACAGTTTGGAACTTGGAGTGACGTGTCCCAGGAAGAGCCAGAACTTTCAACGGGGAAAGGGATAAAATTGAAATGGGGACACTGAAAAATAAAGGTGAAGAATCATGTCACGGTATTTTACACCCTTATCCTGGACCGTTCTTTTCAGCTGTCAGCAAAGCCGTGAAGTAGATGTGAACAATATCAGACTGAGTGCACCAGTATCCCTGTGCAGATAACTTAGAGCTAACTCAATCCATTACTGGGATATCACAGATAGAGAGCAGGAACTCTCCATTAGTCCAGATATGGTGACAGACACTCCCTCACACCACGGCCATATAATCAGTCACTCATTTAGTTAGGGCTGTGGATGGTTTCATTCAGTTGCTAACACTTGCCGATATGCAATTGTAAATCTGTAATGTGTTGAAAGTCATTCTTTATACAAAAGTATTGTAATTTTAACTCACTTAGTCTGTCTATAAACTGCCACATAATAGGCTTGCAGCAAAGTTGAAGCCCCTGGAATAAAAGGGACAGTGGCAGCATGGATACAGGATTGGCCCAGTGACAGGGAACAGGGAGTAGTGGTGAACGGTTGTTTATCGGACTGGAGGGAGGTATACAGTGGTGTTCCCCAGGGGTCAGTACTGGGACCACGGCTTTTCTTGATATATATTAAAGACTTGGATGTGGGTGTATCGGGCACAATTTCAAAATTTACAGATGACACAAAACTTGGAAGTGTAGTGAACAGTGAGGAGAGTGATCGACTTCAGGAAGGCAGACAGGCCGGTGGGATAGGCGGGCACGGGGCAGATGAAATTTAACGCAGAAAAGTACAAAGTGATATATTTTGGTAGGAAGAACAAGGAGAGGCAATATAAACTAAAGGGTACAATCCTAAAGGGGGTGCAGGAACAGAGAGACCTGGGGATATATGTGCACAAATCTTTGAAGGATGTGTAGGCATAGAGAGGGTGCAGAAACGATTTACAAGAACGATTCCAGGGGTAAGGGACTTCAGTTACGTGGATAGACTGGAGAAGCTGGGGTTGTTCTCTTTACATAAGAACATAAGAAATAGGAGCAGGAGTAGGCCATACGGCCCCTCGAGCCTGCTCTGACATTTAATACGATCATGGCTGATCCGATCATGGACTCAGGTTCACTTCCCCGCCTGCTCCCCATAACCCCTAATTCCCTTATAGGTTAAGAAACTGTCTATTTCTGTCTTAAATGTATTCAATGTCCCAGCCTCCACAGCTCTCTGAGGCAGTGAATTCCACAGATTTACAACCCTCTGAGAGAAGAAATTCTTCCTCATCTCAGTTTTAAATGGGCGGCCCCTTATTCTAAGATTATGCCCCTAGTTCTCGTCTCCCCTATCAGTGGAAACACCCTCCCTGCATTCACCTTGTCAAGCCCCCTCATAATCTTATACATTTTATACACCTCTCATTCTTCTAAATTCCAATGAGTAGAGGCCCAGCCTACTCAATCTTTCCTCATAAGTCAATTCCCTCATCTCCGGAATCAACCTAGTGAACCTTCTCTGAACTGTCTCCAAAGCAAGTACATCCTTTCTTAAATATGGAAACCAAAACTGTACGCAGTATTCCAGGTGTGGCCTCACCAATACCCTGTATAACTGTAGCAAGACTTCCCCATACTCTACCCACTTTGCAATAAAGGCCAAGATTCCATTGGCCTTTCTGATCACTTGTTGTACCTCCATACTATCCTTTTGTGTTTCATGCACCAGGACCCCCAGGTTCCACTGTACAGCAGCAACTTGCAATCTTTCTCCATTTAAATAATAACTTGCTCTTTGATTTTTTTTCTGCAAAAGTGCATAACCTCACACTTTCCAACATTATACTCCATCTGCCAAATTTTTGCCCACTCACTTAGCCTGTCTATGTCCTTTTACAGATTTTTTGTGTCCCCCTCACACATTGCTTTTCCTCCCATCTTTGTATCATCAGTAAACTTCACTATGCTACATTCGGTGCCTTCATCCAAGTCGTTAATATAGATTGTAAATAGTTGGGGTCCCAGCACTGATCCCTGCGGCACCCCACTAGTTACTGATTGCCAAGCTGAGAATGAACCATTTATCCCGACTCTCTGTTTTCTGTTCGTTAGCCAAATCCTCTATCCAAGCTAATATATTACTCCCAACCCCGTGTACTTTTATCTTGTGCAGTAACCTTTTATGTGGCACCTTGTCAAATGCCTTCTGGAAGTCCAAATACACCACATCCACTGGTTCCCTTTATCCACCCTGTTCGTTACATCCTCAAAGAGTTCCAGCAAATTTGTCAAACATGACTTCCCCTTCATAAATCCATGCTGACTCTGCCTGACTGCATTATGCTTTTCTAAATGTCCTGCTACTGCTTCTTTAATAATGGACCCCAACATTTTCCCAACCACAGATGTTAGGCTAACTGGTTTATAGTTTCCTGCTTTTTGTCTGCCTCCTTTTTTAAATAGAGGCATTACATTTCCGATTTTCCAATCTGCTGGAACCTTCCCAGAATCCAGGGAATTTTGGTAAATTACAACCAATGCATCCACAATCCCTGCCGCTACTTCTCTTAAGACCCAAGGATGCAAGCCATTAGGTCCAGGGGATTTATCTGCCTTTAGTCCCATTATCTTACTGAGTATCACCTCCTTAGTGATTGTAATTGTGTTAAGTTCCTCCCCCCCTATAGCCCCTTGACTATCCACTGTTGGGATATTATTAGTGTTCTCTACCGTAAAGAATGATACAAAATATTTGTTCAGAGTTTCTGCCATCTCCATGTTCCCCATCACTAATTCCCTGGTCTCGTCCTCTAAGGGACCAACATTTACTTTAGTCACTCTTTTCCTTTTTATACACCTGTAGAAACTCTTGCTATCTTTTTATATTTCGTGCTAGTTTACTTTCATAGTCTATCTTCCCTTTCTTAATCATTTTCTTAATCATTTTTTTAGTCATTCTTTGCTGGCTTTTAAAAGCTTCCTTGTCTTCTGTCCTCCCACTAGTTATGGACACTTTGTCTGCCCTTGTTTTTAATTGGATACCATCCTTTATTTCTTTAGTTAGCCACAGATGGCTATCTTTTCTTTTACACCCTTTCCTCCTCACTGCAATATATTTTTCTTGAGAGTTATGAAATATCTCCTTTAATGTACACCACTGTTCATCAACCATCCTACACTTTAATCTATTTTCCCAGTCCACTTTAGCCAACTCTGCCATCACACCTTTGTAGTCACCTTTATTTAAACTTAGTACGCTGGTTTGAGATCCAACTTTCTCGCCCTCTATCTGAATTTGAAATTCAATCATACTATGATCACTTATTCCAAGGGGATCCTTTATTCGAAGATTGTTTATTAATCCTGTCTCATTACACAGGACCAGATCTAAGATAGCCTGCCCCCTGATTTGTTACATACTGCTCAAGGAACCCGTCCCTGATACATTCTATGAATTCTTCCTCAAGGCTACCCTGACCAATTTGATTTGTCCAATCAAATGGAGGTTAAAAATCACCCATGATTATTGCTGTTCCCTTTTTACAAGCCCCCACTATTTCCTGGTTTATATTCCAACCAACAGAGTTGTGTCTGTTAGGGGACCTATAGACTACGCCCACCAGTGACTTTTTCCCCTTATTATTCCTTATCTCCACGCAAACTGTTTCAACATCCTGATCATTTGAGCCAATATCGTTTCTCACTATTGCAGTGATTCCATCCTGTATCAACAGAGCTACCCCACCTCCTTTTCCTTTCTGTCTGTCCTTCCGAATTGTCAAGTACCCCTGACTATTTAATTCCCACTCCTGGTCACCTTGCGACCACGTCTCTGTAATGGCTATCAGATCATATCCATTTGTAACTACTTGTGCCGACAGCTCATCTAATTTGTTACTAATGCCACGTACATTCAGATAAAGAGCTTTTAAATATGTTTCTTTACCATTTTCTCCTGCTATGGCCCCAGTATCTGATACACTGTTTATAGATCCTGTCCCTTCCTGGCACGCTCTGGTTTTCCTTTCCCCCAATGCTACCCGGCTCTATTGCCTTCACCTTGTTCTTTGAGCTTTTAGCTTTCTGTTCACCTGAACCCTCCTCCCCACTAATTAGTTTAAAGCTCTCTCTGCAGCCCTAGTTATTCAGTTCACCAGGACCCTAGCCCCAGCACGTTCCAAGTGGAGCCCGTCCCGACGGAACAGCTCCCTCTTAGCCCAGTACTGGTGCAGAGCCCCAGGAACCAAAACCCATTTCTCCCATACCAGTCTTTGAGCCACAAGTTTAGCTCTCTGATCTTATTTAACCAATGTAAATTTACTCGTGGCTCGGATCGAAGTCCAGAGATTATTATCTTTGTGGTTCTGCTTTTTAATTTGGCCCCTAGCTGCTCATAATCCCTTAGCAGAACCTTGTCTGTCCTATCTATGTCATTGGTACCCACATGGACCACGACAATTGAATCTACCCCCTCCCACTCCAAGTTCCTCTCCGGTCCCGAGGAGATGTCCTTAATTGTGGCACCAGGCAACACAGCCTTCGGGACTCACGCTCCCGGCTGCAGAGAACTGTACCTACCTCTCTAATGATACTGTCCCGTCCCACCACAACCTTTCTTTTTACTCCCCCCACTTGAATGGCCCCCTGTACCACGGTGCTGTGGTCAGTTTGCTCATCCTCCCTGCAGTCCCTGCTCTGGTCCACATAGGGAGTAAGAGCCTCGAACCTGTTGGACAAGAGCAAGGGCCGAGGCTCCTCCATCACTACCTCCTGGATCGCCATACCTTCCTGACTCATAGTCACACCCTCCTGTCCTTGACCGCTAGTCAAATCTGAGTTAGTTAACCTAAGGGGTGTGACTACCCCCTGGAACACAGTGTCCAGGTAACTCTCCCCCTCCCTGATGTGTCGCAGTGTCTACAGTTCGGACTCCAGCTCATCGATGCACAGCCAAAGTTCCTCGAGCTCAGACACTTGCCGCAGACGTGGCCACCATGGACCTCAATGGGGTCCACCAGCTCCCACATGTTGCAGCACTGACACACCACCCGTCCTGCTATCTTAATGTATTTAATTAATTCTTTAAATTTTATTTTTAGCCCCACCAATCCCACAGAATTCTAACCCTTAGTAAAACACACACTACTGCTATTTAGAAAACAGTTGTTTAAATAATGAAGCAAGGAAAGCAAGAAAGAAGAGAGAACTCACCAACCAATCACTTTGCTGCTTTCCTGTGACATCTAATGTAGTCGCCCAGTTGCACTTGGCCGCAGTCACCAACCTGCTCGCTCTGCTCCCTGGAGTATCTAGCCGCCGCCGTTACCTTTAAGCTGCCTTAACTCAACAGAGAAAAAACACTCACCACTTCCCTTGTGCCGACGTCACTTTTAAACTCTGACGTCCCTTTTGAATGTTGCCTTTTAAGCCTCCACCTCAGCTCCCGCTGCTGCTCCCACGCAGGTCCGCTGCCACTGTTAAATATCACTTAACTATTTTTAATTTAATCTTCCCCTCTTCTCCGAATTCCCACTCTTTCCAAATTCCCGAATAAACCACTCTGCTCAACTCTGCTCCATTTAAGACCTCTCTGTGCAGATCACTTTAGAGCAGAGAAGGTTGATTGGAGATTTGATAGAGGTGTTCAAAATCATGCTGGGGTCTAGACAGATTCGATAGAGAGAAATTTTTCTCATTGACAGAAGGGTTGAGAACCAGAGGACACAGATTTAAGGTGACAGAAGAACCAAAGGCGACATGAAAAACATTTTTACATAGCGAGTGGTTAGGATCTGGAATGCACTGCCTGAGAGGGTGGCAGAGGCAGACTCAATTGTGGCTTTCAAAAGGGAATTGGATAAGTACCCGAAGGAAAATATTGCAGGGCTCCGGGGAAATGGTGGGGGAGCAGGACTGACTGAAGTGCTCTAGCAGAGAGCCAGCACAGGCTCAACGGGCCGAATGGCCTCCTTCTGTGCTGTAACCATTCTATGATTCTAATATTCTAAGTTCTTTGCAATTTCCTGTTCCCATCTGCAGAATTTACTGTGCCTCATAACTTAGTGCCATCAGCACACTTGGATATACAACTCACTATTCCTTCATCCAAGTCATGAATTAATATGGTGAAAAGTTAAGGTCAGAACAGATCCCTGGGGAACACCACTAGTTGCCAGACCCTTTAACCCTGCTCTCTGACTCCTACCTGATAATCAATTTCAACCCAATCAAAAGGCTACCTGCAATTCTGTGCAATTTCATTTTGACAAAAATCTCTTGTGCGGAACCTTATCGAATGCTTTTTGGAAGTACATATATATAACATCCATAGGCTCTCCCTTATCGACCTTATTAGTGATCTTCTTAAAAAATTCATCAAGATTAATCAAATAAGACTCACCCTTCACAAATCCACGCTAGTGTTCCCTGATCACACGATTTGTTGGGATTTGGATTAATTTTGTTTTGGATATTTATTTACTCAGAAAACTTTCAAAAACAGTTTTGAATGAATCATTTGGATCAATTTCTAATTGGTCAGCTCTCTTGACTAGTCAGCCACGATTGGTTATTAATTTATCATTGGCAACTTTCAAACGGTTTCTGAGATTTCGATTCGTCGGCCTCTTCCTGCCAGATCAGATTTGTTGTTGAGTCAATCAACAGAGTGTAACAGTGATAGTGTGACAGGGTAAGTGTGACATGGTAAGTGTAACAGTGACAGTGTGACAGGGTAAGTGTAACAGTGATAGTGTGACAGGGTAAGTGTGACAGGGTAAGTGTAACAGTCATAGTGTGACAGGGTAAGTGTGACAGGGTAAGTGTAACAGTGATAGTGTGAGAGGGTAAGTGTAACAGTGATAGTGTGACAAGGTAAGTGTGACAGGGTAAGTGTAACAGTGATAATGTGACAGGGTAAGTGTGACAGGGTAAGTGTAACAGTGATAGTGTGACAGGGTATGTGTGACAGTGATAGTGTGACAAGTTAAATGTGACGGGGTAAGTGTGACAGGGTAAGTGTAAGTGTGACAGGGTAAGTGTAATAGTGATAGTGTGGCGGGGTAAGTGTAACAGTGATACTGTGACAGGGTAAGTGTGACAGTGATAGTGTGACACGGTAAATGTGACAGTGATAGTGTGACCGTGATAGTGTGAAAGGGTAAGTGTGACCGGGTAAGTGTGACAGCATACATGTGGCAGGTTTAGTGTGACTAGGTAAGTGTGACAGTAACAGTGTGACAGGGTAAGTGTGACAGTGAAAGTGTGACATTGATTGTGTGACATTGATTGTGTGACAGTGATAGTGTGATCGGGTAAATGTGACAGTAAAAGTGCGACAGTGATAGTGTGACAGGGTAAGTGTGACAGTGAAAGTGTGACAGGCTAAGTGTGACAACAATAGTGTGACAGCGATATTGTGACAGGGTAAGTGTGACCGGGTAAGTGTGACAGTGAAAGTTTGACAGTGATAGTGTGACAATGAAAGTGTAACAGGGTAAGTGTGACTAGTTAAGAGTGACAGAGAAAGTGTGACACGGTAAGTGTTACAGTGAAAAAGTGACAGTGCTAGTGTGACAGTGATAGTGTGACAGTGAAAGTGCGACAGTGAACGTGTGACAGGATAAGTGTACGGCAAGTGTGACAGTGATAGTGTGACAGTGATAGTGTGACAGTGAAAGAGTGACAGGGTAAGTGTGGCAGGGTAAGTGTGACAGTGATAGTGTGACAGTGTAAATGTGACAGTGAAAGTGTGACAGTGAAAGTGTGACAGGGTAAGTGTGACAGGGTAAGTGTGACTGCATAAGTGTGACGGGGTAAGTGTGACAGGGTAAGTGTGACCACTTAAGTGTGACAGGTTAAGTGTGGCAGGGTAAGTGTGAGCGCATAAGTGTGAAGGGGTAAGTGTGACAGTGACAGTGTGACCGGCTAAGTGTGACAGGGTCAGTGTGACAGGTAAGTGTGACAGAGTAAATGTGACAGTGAAAGTGTGACAGAGTAAATGTGACAGTGAAAGTGTGACATTGATAGTGTGATGTTGATAGTGTGATGGGGTAGGTGGGACCGGGTAAGTTTGACAGTAAAAGTGTGACAGGGTAAGTGTAACAGTGATGGTGTGACAGGGTAAGTGTGACAGGGTAAGTGTGACAGGGTAAGTGTAACAGTGATAGTGTGACAGGGTAAGTGTGACAGTGATAGTGTGACAGGGTAAGTGTGACAGGGTAAGTGTAACAGTGATAGAGTGACAAGGTACGTGTGACAGTAATAGTGTGACAGGGTAAGTGTGACAGGGTAAGTGTAACAGTGACAGTGTGACAGGGTTAGTGTAACAATGATAGTGTGACAGGGTGAGTGTGACAGGGTAAGTATAACAGTGATAGTGTGACAGGGTAAGTGTGACAGGGAAAGTGTGACAGGGTAAGTGTAACAGTGATAGTGTGACAAGGTAAGTGTGACAGGGTAAGTGTGACAGGGTAAGTGTAATAGTGATAGTGTGGCAGGTAAGTGTGACAGGGTAAGTGTGGCCGGGTAAGTGTAACAGTGATCGTGTGACAGGGTAAGCGTGACAGGGTAAGTGTAACAGTGATGGTGTGACAGGGTAAGTGTGACAGGGTAAGTGTAACAGTGATAGTGTGACAGGGTAACTGTAACAGTGATAGTTTGTCAGGGTAAGTGTGACAGGGGAAGTGTAACAGTGATAGTGTGACAGGGTAAATGTGACAGGGTAAGTATAACAGTGATAGCTTGACCGGGTAAATGTGACAGTGATAGTGTGACCGTGATAGTGTGACAGGGTAAGTGTGACTGGGTAAGTGTGACAACATACGTGTGGCAGGTTTAGTGTGACTGGGTAAGTGTGACAGTAAAAGTGTGACAAGGTAAGTGTGACAGTGAAAGTGTGACATTGATTGTGTGACAGGGTAAGTGTGACCGGGTAAATGTGACAGTAAAAGTGCGACAGTGATAGTGTGACAGGGTAAGTGTGACAGTGAAAGTGTGACAGGCTAAGTGTGACAGCAATAGTGTGACAGCGATACTGTGACAGGGTAAGTGTGACCGGGTAAGTGTGACAGGTTAAGTGTGACAGGGTAAGTGTGAGAGCATAAGCGTGAAGGGGTAAGTGTGACAGTGAAAGTGTGACCGGCTAAGTGTGACAGGGTCAGTGTGACAGGTAAGTGTGACAGTGAAAGTGTGACATTGATAGTGTGATGTTGATAGTGTGACGGGGTAGGTGTGACCGGGTAAGTTTGACAGTAAAAGTGTGACAGGGTAAGTGTAACAGTGATGGTGTGACAGGGTAAGTGTGACAGGGTAAGTGTGACAGGGTAAGTGTGACTGCATAAGTGTGACGGGGTAAGTGTGACAGGGTAAGTGTGACCGCATAAGTGTGACGGGGTAAGTGTGACAGGGTAAGTGTGCCCGCATAAGTGTGACAGGTTAAGTGTGACAGGGTAAGTGTGAGCGCATAAGCGTGACGTGGTAAGTGTGACAGTGAAAGTGTGACCGGCTAAGTGTGACAGGGTCAGTGTGACAGAGTAAATGTGACAATGAAAGTGTGACATTGATAGTGTGATGTTGATAGTGTGACGGGGTAGGTGTGACCGGGTAAGTTTGACCGCATAAGTGTGACGGGGTAAGTGTGACAGGGTAAGTGTGCCCGCATAAGTGTGACGGGGTAAGTGTGACAGGGTAAGTGTGACTGCATAAGTGTGATGGGGTAAGTGTGACAGGGTAAGTGTGACCGCATAAGTGTGACGGGGTAAGTGTGCCCGCATAAGTGTGACAGGTTAAGTGTGACAGGGTAAGTGTGAGCGCATAAGCGTGACAGAGTAAATGTGACAGTGAAAGTGTGACATTGATAGTGTGATGTTGATAGTGTGACGGGGTAGGTGTGACCGGGTAGGTTTGACAGTAAAAGTGTGACAGGGTAAGTGTAACAGTGATGGTGTGACAGGGTAAGTGTGACAGTGATAGTGTGACAGGGTAGGTGTGACAGGGTAAGTGTAACAGTGATAGAGTGACAAGGTAAGTGTGACAGTAATAGTGTGACAGGGTAAGTGTGACAGGGTAAGTATAACTGTGATAGTGTGACAGGGTAAGTGTGACAGGGTAAGTGTGACAGGGTAAGTATAACTGTGATAGTGTGACAGGGTAAGTGTGACAGGGTAAGTGTGACAGGGTAAGTGTAACAGTGATAGTGTGACAAGGTAAGTGTGACAGGGTAAGTGTGACAGTGTAAGTGTAATAGTGATAGTGTGGCAGGGTAAGTGTGACAGGGTAAGTGTGGCCGGGTAAGTGTAACAGTGATAGTGTGACAGGGTAAGTGTGACAGGGTAAGTGTAACGGTGATAGTGTGACAGGGTAAGTGTGACCGGGTAAGTGTGACAGCATACGTGTGGCAGGTTTAGTGTGACTGGGTAAGTGTGACAGGGTAAGTGTGACAGTGAAAGTGTGACATTGATTGTGTGACAGTGATAGTGTGACCGGGTAAATGTGACAGTAAAAGTGCGACAGTGATAGTGTGACAGGGTAAGTGTGACATTGAGAGTGTGACAGGCTAAGTGTGACAGCAATAGTGTGACAGCGATAGTGTGACAGGGTAAGTGTGACCGGGTAAGTGTGACAGTGATAGTGTGACAATGAAAGTGTAACAGGGTAAGTGTGACTAGTTAAGAGTGACAGTGAAAGTGTGACACGGTAAGTGTCACAGTGAAAAAGTGACAGTGATAGAGTGGCAGTGATAGTGTGATAGGATAAGTGTGACAAGGTAAATGTGACAGTGATAGTGTGACAGTGAAAGTGTGACAGGGTAAGTGTGACAGTGAAAGTGTGACAGGGTAAGTGTGGCAGGGTAAGTGTGACAGTGATAGTGTGACAGGGTAAATGTGACAGTGATAGTGTGACAGTGAAAGTGTGACAGTGAAAGTGTGACAGGTTAAGTGTGACATAGTAAGTGTGAGCGCATAAGCGTGAAGGGGTAAGTGTGACAGTGAAAGTGTGACCGGCTAAGTGTGACAGGGTCAGTGTGATAGGTAAGTGTGACAGAGTAAATGTGACAGTTAAAGTGTGACATTGATAGTGTGATGTTGATAGTGTGATGGGGTAGGTGTGACCGGGTAAGTTTGACAGTAAAAGTGTGACAGGGTAAGTGTAACAGTGATGGTGTGACAGGGTAAGTGTGACAGGGTAAGTGTAACGGCAAGTGTGACAGTGATAATGTGACAGTGAAAGTGTGAAAGGGTAAGTGTGGCAGGGTAAGTGTAACAGTGATAGCGTGACAGGGTAAATGTGACAGTGATAGTGTGACCGTGATAGTGTGACATGGTAAGTGTGACCGGGTAAGTGTGACAGCATACGTGTGGCAGGTTTAGTGTGACTGGGTAAGTGTGACAGTAAAAGTGTGACAGGGTAAGTGTGACAGTGAAAGTGTGACAGTGAAAGTGTGACATTGATTGTGTGACAGTGATAGTGTGACCAGGTAAATGTGACATTAAAAGTGCAACAGTGATAGTGTGACAGGGTAAGTGTGCCAGCAATAGTGTGACAGCGATAGTGTGACAGGGTAAGTGTGACCGGGTAAGTGTGACAGTGAAAGTGTGACAGTGATAGTGTGACAATGAAAGTGTAACAGGGTAAGTGTGACTAGTTAAGAGTGACAGTGATGGTGTGCCAGGGTAAGTGTGACAGGGTAAGTGTGACAGGGTAAGTGTAACAGTGATAGTGTGACAGGGTAAGTGTGACAGTGATAGTGTGACAGGGTAAGTGTGACAGGGTAAGTGTAACAGTGATAGAGTGACAAGGTACGTGTGACAGTAATAGTGTGACAGGGTAAGTGTGACAGGGTAAGTGTAACAGTGACAGTGTGACAGGGTTAGTGTAACAGTGATAGTGTGACAGGGTGAGTGTGACAGGGTAAGTATAACAGTGATAGTGTGACAGGGTAAGTGTGACAGGGTAAGTGTGACAGGGTAAGTGTAACAGTGATAGTGTGACAAGGTAAGTGTGACAGGGTAAGTGTGACAGTGTAAGTGTAATAGTGATAGTGTGGCAGGGTAAGTGTGACAGGGTAAGTGTGGCCGGGTAAGTGTAACAGTGATAGTGTGACAGGGTAAGCGTGACAGGGTAAGTGTAACAGTGATGGTGTGACAGGGTAAGTGTGACAGGGTAAGTGTGACAGTGTAAGTGTAATAGTGATAGTGTGGCAGGGTAAGTGTGACAGGGTAAGTGTGGCCGGGTAAGTGTAACAGTGATGGTGTGACAGGGTAAGTGTGACAGGGTAAGTGTAACAGTGATAGTGTGACAGGGTAACTGTAACAGTGATAGTGTGTCAGGGTAAGTGTGACAGGGGAAGTGTAACAGTGATAGTGTGACAGTGTAAGTGTGACAGGGTAAGTGTAACAGTGATAGCTTGACCGGGTAAATGTGACAGTGATAGTGTGACCGTGATAGTGTGACAGGGTAAGTGTGACTGGGTAAGTGTGACAGCATACGTGTGGCAGGTTTAGTGTGACTGGGTAAGTGTGACTGGGTAAGTGTGACAGTAAAAGTGTGACAAGGTAAGTGTGACAGTGAAAGTGTGACATTGATTGTGTGACAGGGTAAGTGTGACCGGGTAAATGTGACAGTAAAAGTGCGACAGTGATAGTGTGACAGGGTAAGTGTGACAGTGAAAGTGTGACAGGGTAAGTGTGAGAGCATAAGCGTGAAGGGGTAAGTGTGACAGTGAAAGTGTGACCGGCTAAGTGTGACAGGGTCAGTGTGACAGGTAAGTGTGACAGGGTAAATGTGACAGTGAAAGTGTGACATTGATAGTGTGATGTTGATAGTGTGACGGGGTAGGTGTGACCGGGTAAGTTTGACAGGGTAAGTGTGACAGGGTAAGTGTAATAGTGATAATGTGGCAGGGTAAGTGTGACATGGTAAGTGTGGCCGGGTAAGTGTAACAGTGATAGTGTGACAGGGTAAGCGTGACAGGGTAAGTGTAACAGTGATGGTGTGACAGGTAAGTGTGACAGGGTAAGTGTAACAGTGATAGTGTGACAGGGTAACTGTAACAGTGATAGTGTGTGAGGGTAAGTGTGACCGGGTAAGTGTGACAGCATACATGTGGCAGGTTTAGTGTGACTGGGTAAGTGTGACAGTAAAAGTGTGACAAGGTAAGTGTGACAGTGAAAGTGTGACATTGATTGTGTGACAGGGTAAGTGTGATCGGGTAAATGTGACAGTAAAAGTGCGACAGTGATAGTGTGACAGGGTAAGTGTGACAGTGAATGTGTGACAGGCTAAGTGTGACAGCAATAGTGTGACAGCGATAGTGTGACAGCGATAGTGTGACAGGGTAAGTGTGACCGGGTAAGTGTGACAGTGAAAGTGTGACAGTGATAGTGTGACAATGAAACATAGAAACATAGAAAATAGGTGCAGGAGTAGGCCATTCGGCCTTTCTAGCCTGCACCGCCATTCAATGAGTTCATGGCTGAACATGCAACTTCAGTACCCCATTCCTGCTTTCTCACCATACCCCTTGATTCCCCTAGTAGTAAGGACTTCATCTAACTCCTTTTTGAATATATTTAGTGAATTGGCCTCAACAACTTTCTGTGGTAGAGAATTCCACAGGTTCACCACTCTCTGGGTGAAGAAATTCCTCTTCATCTCGGTCCTAAATGGCTTCCCCCTTATCCTTAGACTGTGTCCCTTGGTTCTGGACTTCCCCAACTTTGGGAACATTCTTCCTGCATCTAACCTGTCTAAACCCGTCAGAATTTTAAAAGTTTCTATGAGGTCCCCTCTCATTCTTCTGAACTCCAGTGAATACAAGCCCAGTTGATCCAGTCTTTCTTGATAGGTCAGTCCCGCCATCCCGGGAATCAGTCTGGTGAATCTTCGCTGCACTCCCTCAATAGCAAGAATGTCCTTCCTCAGGTTAGGAGACCAAAACTGTACACAATACTCCAGGTGTGGCCTCACCAAGGCCCTATACAATTGTAGCAACACCTCCCTGCCCCTGTACTCAAATCCCCTCGCTATGAAGGCCAACATGCCATTTGCTTTCTTAACCGCCTGCTGTACCTGCATGCCAACCTTCAATGACTGATGTACCATGACACCCAGGTCTCTTTGCACCTCCCCTTTTCCTAATCTGTCACCATTCAGATAATAATCTGTCTCTCTGTTTTTACCACCAAAGTGGATAACCTCACATTTATCCACATTATACTTCATCTGCCATGCATTTGCCCACTCACCTAACCTATCCAAGTCGCTCTGCAGCCTCATAGCATCCTCCTCGCAGCTCACACTGCCACCCAACTTAGTGTCATCCGCAAATTTGGAGATACTACATTTAATCCCCTCGTCTAAATCATTAATGTACAGTGTAAACAGCTGGGGCCCCAGCACAGAACCTTGCGGTACCCCACTAGTCACTGCCTGCCATTCTGAAAAGTCCCCATTTACTCCTACTCTTTGCTTCCTGTCTGACAACCAGTTCTCAATCCATGTCAGCACACTACCCCCAATCCCATGTGCTTTAACTTTGCACATTAATCTCTTGTGTGGGACCTTGTCGAAAGCCTTCTGAAAGTCCAAATATACCACATCAACTGGTTCTCCCTTGTCCACTCTACTGGAAACATCCTCAAAAAATTCCAGAAGATTTGTCAAGCATGATTTCCCTTTCACAAATCCATGCTGACTTGGACCTATCATATTACCTCTTTCCAAATGCACTGCTATGACATCCTTAATAATTGATTCCATCATTTTACCCACTACCGATATCAGGCTGACCGGTCTATAATTCCTTGTTTTCTCTCTCCCTCCTTTTTTAAAAAGTGGGGCTACATTGGCTACTCTCCACTCCATAGGAACTGATCCAGAGTCAATGGAATGTTGGAAAATGACTGTCAATGCATCCACTATTTCCAAGGCCACCTCCTTAAGTACTCTGGGATGCAGTCCATCAGGCCCTGGGGATTTATCGGCCTTCAATCCCATCAATTTCCCCAACACAATTTCCCGACTAATAAGGATTTCCCTCAGTTCCTCCTCCTTACTAGACCCTCCGACCCCTTTTATATCCGGAAGGTTGTCTGTGTCCTCCTCAGTGAATACCGAACCAAAGTACTTGTTCAATTGGTCCGCCATTTCTTTGTTCCCCGTTATGACATCCCCTGATTCTGACTGCAGGGGACCTACATTTGTCTTTACTAACCTTTTTCTCTTTAAATATCTATAGAAACTTTTGCAATCCGTCTTAATGTTCCCTGCAAGCTTCTTCTCGTACTCCATTTTCCCTGCCCTAATCAAACCCTTTGTCCTCCTCTGCTGAGTTCTAAATTTCTCCCAGTCCCCGGGTTCGCTGCTATTTCTGGCCAATTTGTATGCCACTTCCTTGGCTTTAATGCTATCCCTGATTTCCCTTGATAGCCACGGTTGAGCCACCTTCCCTTTTTTATTTTTACGCCAGACAGGAATGTACAATTGTTGTAGTTCATCCATGCGGTCTCTAAATGTCTGCCATTGCCCATCCACAGTCAACCCCTTCAGTATCATTCGCCAATCTATCCTAGTCAATTCACGCCTCATACCTTCAAAGTTACCCTTCTTTAAGTTCTGGACCATGGTCTCTGAATTAACTGTTTCATTCTCCATCCTAATGCAGAATTCCACCATATTATGGTCACTCTTCCCCAAGGGGCCTCGCACAACGAGATTGCTAATTAATCCTCTCTCATTACACAACACCCAGTCTAAGATGGCCTCCCCCCTAGTTGGTTCCTCGACATATTGGTCTAAAAAAACCATCCCTTATGCACTCCAGGAAATCCTCCTCCACCGTATTGCTTCCAGTTTGGTTAACCCAGTGTAACAGGGTAACTGTGACTAGTTAAGAGTGACAGTGAAAGTGTGACACGGTAAGTGTTGCAGTGAAAAAGTGACAGTGATAGTGTGACAGGGTAAATGTGACAGTGATAGTGTGATAGGATACGTGTGACAAGGTAAATGTGACAGTGATAGTGTGACAGTGAAAGTGTGACAGGGTAAGTGTGACAGCGATAGTGCGACAGTGATAGTGTGACCGTGATAGTGTGACAAGGTAAGTGTGACAGCATACGTGTGGCAGGTTTAGTGTGACTGGGTAAGTGTGACAGTAAAAGTGTGACAGGGTTAGTGTGACGGTGAAAGTGTGACATTGATTGTGTGACAGTGATAGTGTGACAGGGTAAGTGTGACAGTGAAAGTGTGACAGTGAAAGTGTGACAGGCTAAGTGTGACAGCAATAGTGTGACAGCGATAGTGTGACAGGGCAAGTGTGACCGGGTAAGTGTGACAGTGAAAGTGTGACAGTGATAGTGTGACAATGAAAGTGTAACAGGGTAAGTGTGACTAGTTAAGAGTGACAGTGAAAGTGTGACACGGTAAGTGTTACAGTGAAGAAGTGACAGTGATAGAGTGGCAGTGATAGTGTGATAGGATAAGTGTGACAAGGTAAATGTGACAGTGATAATGTGACAGTGAAAGTGTGACAGTGAAAGTGTGACAGGGTAAGTGTGACAGTGAAAGTGTGACAGGGTAAGTGTGGCAGGGTAAGTGTGACAGTGATAGTGTGACATGGTAAATGTGACAGTGATAGTGTGACAGTGAAAGTATGACAGTGAAAGTGTGACAGGGTAAGTGTGACAGGGTAAGTGTGACTGCATAAGTGTGACAAGGTAAGTGTGACAGGTTAAGTGTGACAGGGTAAGTGTGAGAGCATAAGCGTGAAGGGGTAAATGTGACAGTGAAAGTGTGACCGGCTAAGTGTGACAGGTAAGTGTGACAGGGTAAATGTGACATTGATAGTGTGATGTTGATAGTGTGATGGGGTAGGTATGACCGGGTAAGTTTGACATTAAAAGCGTGACAGGGTAAGTGTAACAGTGATGGTGTGACAGGGTAAGTGTAACAGTGATAGTGTGACAGGGTAAGTGTGGCAGGGTAAGTGTAACAGTGACAGTGTGACAGGGTTAGTGTAACAGTGATAGTGTGACAGGGTGAGTGTGACAGGGTAAGTATGACAGTGATAGTGTGACAGGGTAAGTGTGACAGGGTAAGTGTGACAGGGTAAGTGTAACAGTGATAGTGTGACAAGGTAAGTGTGACAGGGTAAGTGTGACAGGGTAAGTGTAATAGTGATAGTGTGGCAGGATAAGTGTGACAGGGTAAGTGTGGCCGGGTAAGTGTAACAGTGATAGTGTGACAGGGTAAGCGTGACAGGGTAATTGTAACAGTGATGGTGTGACATGGTAGGTGTGACAGGGTAAGTGTAACAGTGATAGTGTGACAGGGTAAATGTAACAGTGATAGTGTGTCAGTGATAGTGTGACCGTGATAGTGTGACAGGGTAAGTGTGACCGGGTAAGTGTGACAGCATACATGTGGCAGGTTTCGTGTGTCTGGGTAAGTGTGACAGCAAAAGTGTGACAAGGTAAGTGTGACAGTGAAAGTGTGACATTGATTGTGTGACAGGGTAAGTGTGACCAGGTAAATGTGACAGTAAAAGTGCAACAGTGATAGTGTAACAGGGTAAGTGTGACAGTGAGAGTGTGACAGGCTAAGTGTGACAGCAATCGTGTGACAGCGATAGTGTGACAGGGTAAGTGTGACCGGGTAAGTGTGACAGTGAAAGTGTGACAGTGATAGTGTGACAATGAAAGTGTAACAGGGTAACTGTGACTAGTTAAGAGTGACAGTGAAAGTGTGACACGGTAAGTGTTGCAGTGAAAAAGTGACAGTGATAGAGTGGCAGTGATAGTGTGATAGGATACTTGTGACAAGGTAAATGTGACAGTGATAGTGTGACAGTGAAAGTGTGACAGGGTAAGTGTGACAGGGTAAATGTGACAGTGATAGTGTGACAGTGAAAGTGTGACAGTGAACGTGTGACAGGGTAAGTGTAACGGCAAGTGTGACAGTGATAGTGTGAAAGTGAAAGTGTGACAGGGTAAGTGTGGCAGGGTAAGTGTAACAGTGATAGCGTGACAGGGTAAATGTGACAGTGATAGTGTGACCGTGATAGTGTGACAGGGTAAGTGTGACCGGGTAAGTGTGACAGCATACGTGTGGCAGGTTTAGTGTGACTGGGTAAGTGTGACAGTAAAAGTGTGACAGGGTAAGTGTGACAGTGAAAGTGTGACAGTGAAAGTGTGACAGTGAAAGTGTGACATTGATTGTGTGACAGTGATAGCGTGACCGGGTAAATGTGACATTAAAAGTGCAACAGTGATAGTGTGACAGGGTAAGTGTGCCAGCAATAGTGTGACAGTGATAGTGTGACAGGGTAAGTGTGACCGGGTAAGTGTGACAGGGTAAGTGTAACAGTGATAGAGTGACAATGAAAGTGTAACAGGGTAAGTGTGACTAGTTAAGAGTGACAGTGAAAGTGTGACACGGTAAGTGTTACAGTGAAAAAGTGACAGTGATAGAGTGGCAGTGATAGTGTGATAGGATAAGTGTGACAAGGTAAATGTGACAGTGATAGTGTGACAGTGAAAGTGTGACAGTGAAAGTGTGACCGGCTAAGTGTGACAGGGTAAGTGTGACTGCATAAGTGTGACGGGGTAAGTGTGACAGGGTAAGTGTGACAGGGTAAGTGTGACCACATAAGTGTGACAGGTTAAGTGTGACAGGGTAAGTGTGAGAGCATAAGCGTGAAGGGGTAAGTGTGACAGTGAAAGTGTGACCGGCTAAGTGTGACAGGGTCAGTGTGACAGGTAAGTGTGACAGGGTAAATGTGACAGTGAAAGTGTGACATTGATAGTGTGATGTTGATAGTGTGACGGGGTAGGTGTGACCGGGTAAGTTTGACAGTAAAAGTGTGACAGGGTAAGTGTAACAGTGATGGTGTGACAGGGTAAGTGTGACAGGGTAAGTGTGACAGGGTAAGTGTAACAGTGATAGTGTGACAGTGATAATGTGACAGGGTAAGTGTGACAGGGTAAGTGTAACAGTGATAGAGTGACAAGGTAAGTGTGACAGTAATAGTGTGACAGGGTAAGTGTGACAGGGTAAGTGTAACAGTGACAGTGTGACAGGGTAAGTGTAACAGTGATAGTGTGCCAAGGTAAGTGTGACAGGGTAAGTGTGACAGGGTAAGTGTAATAGTGATAGTGTGGCAGGGTAAGTGTGACAGGGTAAGTGTAACAGTGATGGTGTGACAGGGTAAGTGTGACAGGGTAAGTGCGACAGTGACAGTGTGACAGGGTAAGTGTAACAGTGATAGTGTGTCAGGGTAAGTGTGACAGGGGAAGTGTAACAGTGATAGTGTGACCGGGTAAATGTGACAGTGATAGTTTGACCGTGATAGTGTGACAGGGTAAGTGTGACCGGGTAAGTGTGACAGTGAAAGTGTGACATTGATTGTGTGACAGGGTAAGTGTGACCGGGTAAATGTGACAGTAAAAGTGCGACAGTGATAGTGTGACAGGGTAAGTGTGACAGTGAAAGTGTGACAGGCTAAGTGTGACAGCAATAGCGTGACAGCGATAGTGTGACAGGGTAAGTGTGACCGGGTAAGTGTGACAGTGAAAGTGTGACAGTGATAGTGTGACAATGAAAGTGTAACAGGGTAACTGTGACTAGTTAAGAGTGACAGTGAAAGTGTGACACGATAAGTGTTGCAGTGAAAAAGTGACAGTGATAGAGTGGCAGTGATAGTGTGATAGGATACGTGTGACAGGGTAAATGTGACAGTGATAGTGTGACAGTGAAAGTGTGACAGTGAAAGTGTGACAGGGTAAGTGTGACAGGGTAAGTGTGACCACATAAGTGTGACGGGGTAAGTGTGACAGGGTAAGTGTGAGAGCATAAGCGTGAAGGGGTAAGTGTGACAGTGAAAGTGTGACCGGCTAAGTGTGACAGGGTCAGCGTGACAGGGTAAATGTGACAGTGAAAGTGTGACATTGATAGTGTGATGCTGATAGTGTGACGGGGCAGGTGTGACCGGGTAAGTTTGACAGTAAAAGTGTGACAGTGAAAGTGTGACAGGGTAAGTGTGACAGTGAACGTGTGACAGCGTGACAGGCTAAGTGTGACAGTGATAGTGTAACAGTGAAAGTGTGACAGCGATAGTGTGACAGGGTAAGTGTGACCATGTAAGTGTGACAGTAAAACTGTGCCAGCGATAGTGTGACAGGGTAAGTGTGACCGGGTAAGTGTGACAGTGAAAGTGTGACAGGGTAAGTGTGACCGGGTAAGTGCGACATTGATAATGTGACAGGGTATATGTGACCGGGTAAGTGTGACAGTAAAAGTGTGCCAGCGATAGTGTGACAGGGTATGTGTGACCGGGTAAGTGTGACAGTGAAAGTGTGACAGGGTAAGTGTGACCGGGTAAGTGTGACATTGATAGTGTGACAGGGTAAGTGTGACCGGATAAGTGTGACAGTAAAGGTGTGACAGGGTAAGTGTGACCAGGTAAGTGTGACATTGATAGTGTGACAGGGTAAGTGTGACCGGATAATTGTGACAGTAAAGGTGTGACAGTGAATGTGTGACAGGGTAAGTGTTACCGGGTAAGTGCGACATTGATAATGTGACAGGGTAGATGTGACCGGGTAAGTGTGACAGTAAAAGTGTGACAGTGAAAGTGTGACAGTGTGACAGGCTAAGTGTGACAGTGATAGTGTGACAGTGAAAGTGTGACAGCGATTGTGTGACAGGGTAAGTGTGACCGGGTAAGTGTGACAGTGAAAGTGTGACAGGGTAAGTGTGACATTGATAGTGTGACAGGGTAAGTGTGACCGGATAAGTGTGACAGCGACAGTGCGACAGTGAAAGTGTGACAGTGATAGTGTGACAGGGTAAGTGTGATAGGGTAAGCGTGACAGTGAAAGTGTGACAGTGATAGTGTGACAATGAAAGTGTGACAGTGTAAGTGTGACAAGTTAAGAGTGACAGTGAAAGTGTGACATGGTAAGTTTGACAGTGTAAGTGTGACAGTGATAGTGTGACAGAGTAAATGGGACAGTGATAATGTGACGGTGATAGTGTGACAGGGCAAGTGTGACAGGGCAAGTGTGACCGCATAAGTGTGACAGGGTAAGTGTGACAGGGTAAGTGTGACAGCATACGTATGGCAGGGTAATTGTGACAGTGAAAGTGTGAGAGCATAAGTGTGAAGGGGTAAGTGTGACAGTGATAGTGTGACAGGGTAAGTGTAACAGCGATAGTGTGACAGGGTAAGTGTGACCGGGTAAGTGTGACAGTGACAGCGTGACAGTGAAAGTGTGACAGGGTAAATGTGACAGTGACAGTGTGACAGTGACAGTGTGACAGTGATAGTGTGACAGTGAAAGTGTGACAGTGACAGTGTGACAGTGATAGTGTGACAGTGAAAGTGTGACAGTGTAAGACAATCAAAAAGGAGAGGGGCGGCCACAGTATTGATGAAAGAAACAATTACAGCTGTGACGATGGATGGGTTGAATTAAAGAACAGAAAAGGGGCAATCATACTGCTGGGAGTGTACTATAGACCCACAAACAGTCAGAGGGAGATAGATATATGTAGGCAAATTTCTGAGAAATGCAAAAACAATAGGGCAGTAATAGTAGGAGATTTAAATTACACTAACATTAATTAGAATACAATCTGTGTAAAAGGTATAGAGGGAGCAGAATTCTTAAAATGCATTCAGGAGAACCTTTTTTTTAGCCAGTATGTAGCAAGCCCAATAAGAGCAGGGACGGTTCGGGATTCGTTTAAGGGAATGAAGCTGGGCAGATGGAAGGGGTATCAGTGGGAAAACATTTTGGTGCTAGTGACCATAATTCAGTTAGATTTAGCGTAGTTATGGAAAAGGATAAAGATAGACCAGGAACAAAAGTTCTCAATTGGGGAAAGCCCAACTTTACTAAGCTGATACCCCCTAAGCACTTGTCTGGCATGAATGTTACTTGCCACTTCTCAGCCCAAGCCTGAATGTCATCCAGGTCTTACTGCATGGAGGCATGGACTGTTTCATTGTCTGAGGAGTTGTGAATGGAACTGAACACTGTGCAATCATCAGCGAACATCCCCACTTCTGACTTTATGATGGAGGAAGGTCATTGATGAAGATGGTTGGGCCGCGGACATAGGAATATAATGTGGAGAAATGTGAAGTTACCCACTTTGGTAGGAAAAATAGAAAAGCAGAGTATTTTTAAATGGTGAGAGATTGGAAAATGTTGGTGTTCAGAGGGACCTGGGTGTCCTTGTACTGAAAGTTAACAATCAGGTACAGCAAACAATTAGGAAAGCAAATAGTATGTTGGCCTTTATTACAAGAGGATTTGAGTATAAGAGTAACGTCTTACTGCGATTATATCAGGCCATGGCGAGACCACACCTGGAGTATTGTGCACAGTGTTGGTCTCCTTTTCTAAGGAAAAAACATAGAAACATAGAAAATAGGTGCAGGAGCAGGCCATTCAGCCCTTCTAGCCTGCACCGCCATTCAATGAGTTCATGGCTGAACATGAAACTTCAGTACCCCCTTCCTGCTTTCTCGCCATACCCCTTGATCCCCCGAGTAGTAAGGACTTCATCTAACTCCCTTTTGAATATATTTAGTGAATTGGCCCCAACCACTTTCTGTGGCAGAGAATTCCACAGGTTCACCACTCTCTCGGTGAAGAAGTCTCTCCTCAGAAGGATATACTTGCCATAAAGGAAGTGCAACGAAGGTTCACCAGACTGATTCCTGGGATAGGGGAATTGTCCTATGAGGAGAGATTGAGTAGACTAGACCTATATTCCATAGGGCCAGACTTTCCATAAAGGCTCTCAACGCCCGATTGCCCGCTGAGAAGGATCGCTAATGCTCGGCGGAAAAAAAGGGTGAGAATTTCCATTTTGTGGGAAAAGGTGTGTGGAACTGGTCGTCCGGTGAATAAAGTCAGTGTTGCACACTCACTCTCGGTGGTCTCTTGGCGGGTAAGTGGAAAGTTAGCCAAATGGGCGTTCGTTACCAGAATAGACGGTAAGTACAAAAATTTAGGCTGAGGCTGCGGTTGGGCCATGGAGGGGGGAAAATCTAAATAAAAAATGATAATTAAAAAAACCCCCACATACAAAGCATTCCCGACAGTTTTAAGCTTAATCACCGCAGTAACATTTTAAATAAATAATGAAATGACCTTTCACTTACCTTTCTTTGCAGGGCCCCCCCTTACCCGCCCTGTTTAAGCAGCGTTTATAGGGCGGCTCTCGCGGCGGATGAGCCCAAACTTATGCCCTAGCGGTTATTCGCGCCGTTGCACGTGGGCGGTTTGGCCCCGGTGGGAAACTTCTGATGTGGGCGATACCAAGGAAAAAACTTGTGTGCAAACTCTCGCTGGGCAAAAAACCAGCTGTAACAGGGAGAAAATCACCGACAATGAGGCCGAAAGTCTGGCCCCTAGAGTTTAGAAGAATGAGAGGTGATCTCATTGAAACATACAAAATTCTTACAGGGCCTGACAGGGTAGATGCAGGGAGGATGTTTCCCCCGGCTGGGCAGTCTAGAACCAGGGGTCACAGTCTCAGAAAGAGTTGTGAATCTTTGGATTTCTCTGCCCCAGATAACTGTGGAAGCTGAGTTGTTGAGCATATTCAAGACAGAGATCAATAGATGTTTGGATATTAAGAGAATCAAGGGATATGGGGATAGTGCAGGCAAGTGAAGTTGAGGAAGAAGATCAGCCATGATCTCATTGAATGGCAGAGCAGGCTCGAGGGGCTGAATGGCTGACTCCTGCTCCTATTTCTTATGTTCTTATGACACTACCCTGAGAAACTCCTGCAGTGATATCCTGGGGCTGAGATGTTTGACCTCCAACAATCACAACCATCTTCCTTTGTGCTGGGTGTGACTCCAGCCAGTGGAGGGATCCCCCCAACCCCACCGATTCCCATTGACTTTACGAGGACTGCTTAATGCTACACTTGGTCAAATGCTGCCTTGATGTCAAGGACAGTCACTCTCACCCTGGAATTCAGCTCTTTTGTTCATGTTTGGACCAAGGCTTCAATGAGGTCTGGAGTCAAGTGGTTCTGCAGAACCCAAACTGAGCATCGGTGAGCAGGTTGTTGGTGAGTAAGTGCCGTTTGATAGCACTGTCGATGACACCTTCCATCACTTTGCTGACGATTGAGAATAGACTGATGGGGCGGTAATTGGCTGGAATGGCGATGCCCTGCTTTTTAGGATTATAGAAAGTGCAGAGGTGAAATTAAAAAGGAAATTAGGAAAGCAAAGTGAGGGCATGAAAAAATATTGGCAAATAAAATCAAGGAAAACACAAAGATGTTTTATAAATACATAAATAAATACATAAAGAGCAAGAAGATAACTAAAGAAAGAGTAGGACCTATTAGAGACCATAAAGGTAACCTGTGTGTGGAGACGGAAGACATGCGTATGGTTCTTAATGAATACTTTGGGCCTATCATCAAAATGAGAGGAACGCTGCAGACATTGTATTTAAGGAGGAGGAGTGTGAAATATTAGATGGTTTCTATATTTACGAAAGGATATACTTGCTTTGGAGGCAATTCAGAGAAGGCTCACTAGGTTGATTCCGGAGATGAGGGAGTTGACTTATGAAGAAAGGTTGAGGAGGTTGGGCCTCTACTCATTGGAATTCAGAAGAATGAGAGGTGATCTTATCGAAATGTAAAAGATTATGAGGGGGCTTGACAAGCTGGATGCAGAGAGGATGTTTCCACTGATAGGGGAGACTAGAACTAGAGGACATGATCTTAGAATAAGGGGCTACTTATTTAAAACAGAGATCAGGAGGAATTTCTTCTCAGAGGGTTGTAAATCTGTGGAATTCGCTGCCTCAGGGAGCTGTGGAAGCTGGGACATTGAATAAATTTAAGACAGAAATAGACAGTTTCTTAAATGAAAAGGGGATAGGGGGTTATGGGGAGTGGGCAGGGAAGTGCAGCTGAGTCCATGATCAGATCAGCCATGATCTTATTGAATGGCGGAACAGGCTCGAGGGGCCGTATGGCCGATTCCTGCTCCTATTTCTTACGTTCTTATGAAAACATAGTGAGAGAGGATATAGTATCTTTGAAAGTAGATAAATCGCCATGTTGGGATGAAATGTATTCAAGGCTGTGAAGAGAAGCAAAAGAGGAAATAGTGGAGGTTCTGACCATCATTTTCCAATCCTCTCTGGCAACAGGTGTGGTACTGGAGGACTGCTAATGTTGTACCCAACATGGCGATTTATCTACTTTCAAAGACACTATATCCTCTCTCACTATGTTTACAAAAGAACGTAAGAAATAGGAGCAGGAGTAGGCCATACGGCTCCTCGAGCCTGCTCCGCCATTCAATAAGATCATGGCTGATCTGATCATGGTCTCAGCTACACTTCCCTGCCTGTTCCCCATAACCCCCTATCCCCTTATTGTTCAAGAAACAGACAGTAAAAGCTTTTACAGATATATAAAACGGAAAAGAGTGACTAAAGTAAATGTTGGTCCCTTAGAAGATGAGAAGGGGGATTTAATAATGGGAAATGTAGAAATGGCTGAGACCTTAAACAATTATTTTGCTTCGGTCTTCACAGTGGAAGACACAAAAACCATGCCAAAAATTGCTGGTCACAGGAATGTGGGGAGGGAGGACCTTGAGACAATCACTATCACTAGGGGGGTAGTGCTGGACAGGCTAATGGGACTCAAGGTAGACAAGTCCCCTGGTCCTGATGAAATGCATCCCAGGGTATTAAAAGAGATGGCGGAAGTTATAGCAGATGCATTCGTTATAATCTACCAAAATTCTCTGGACTCTGGGGAGGTACCAGCGGATTGGAAAGCAGCTAATGTAATGCCTCTGTTTAAAAAAGGGGGGCAGACAAAAGGCAGGTAACTATAGGCCGGTTAGTTTAACATCTGTAGTGGGGAAAATGCTTGAAACTATCATTAAGGAAGAAATAGCGGGACATCTAGATAGGAATAGTGCAATCAAGCAGACGCAGCATGGATTCCTGAAGGGGAAATCATGTTTAACTAATTTACTGGAATTCTTTGAGGATATAATGAACATGGTGGATAGAGGTGTACCGATGGATGTGGTGTATTTAGATTTCCAAAAGGCATTCGATAAGGTGCCACACAAAAGGTTACTGCAGAAGGTAGAGGTATGCGGAGTCAGAGGAAATGTAGATAACATTAAGATTAGTGGGAAAACGGGTTGTGTAGAGGACACAGAGAGGCTGCAAAGAGATTTAGATAGGTTAAGCGAATGGGCTAAGGTTTGGCACATGGAATACAATGTCGGAAAGTGTGAGGTCATCCACCTTGGGAAAAAAAACAGTAAAAGGGAATATTATTTGAATGGGGAGAAATTACAACATGCTGTGGTGCAGAGGGACCTGGGGGTCCTTGTGCATGAATCCCAAAAAGTTAGTTTGCAGGTACAGCAGGTAATCAGGAAGGCGACACTAATCTTAGTGTCATCTGCAAATATTGTTACACTACACTCTGTCCCCTCTTCCAGGTCATCTATGTATATTGTAAACAGTTTTGGTCCCAGCACCGATCCCTGTGGCACACCACTAACCACCGATTTCCAACCCGAAAAGGACCCATTTATCCCGACTCTCTGCTTTCTGTTCGCCAGCCAATTCTCGATCCATGCTAATACATTTCCTCTGACTCCGCGTACCTCTATCTTCTGCAGTAACCTTTTGTGTGGCACCTTATCGAATGCCTTTTGGAAATCTAAATACACCACATCCATCGGTACACCTCTATCCACCATGCTCGTTATATCCTCAAAGAATTCCAGTAAATTAGTTAAACATGATTTCCCTTTCATGAATCCATGCTGCATCTGCTTGATTGCACTATTCCTATCTAAACTATTCCTATCTAAACAGACATAGCTGCCAGACTGGGCCTGCAGCAGGTGGTGAGAGAACCAACACGAGGCAAAAACCTACTTGACTTCGTCCTCACCAATCAACCTGTCATAGATGCATCTTTCCATGACAGCATTGGGAGCAGTGACCACCGCACAATCATCGTGGGCACCAGCCATCGTGTTGTGTGGTACCACCACCATGCTAATTGGGATAGATTGAGAACTGATATAGCAGCTCAAAACTGGACATCCATGAGGAGTGTAGAACAGCATGCCAAGAGCAACACCAGGCATACCTAAAAATGAGGTGCCAACCTGGGGAAGCTGCAACACAGGACTACATACATGCTAAAAAGCAGTAGCAGCATGCTATACACAGAGCTAAGTGATCCCACAATCAATGGATCAGATCAAAGGTCTGCAGTCCTGCCACATCCAGTCGTGAATGGTGGTGGACAATTAAACAATGAATGGGAGGAGGAGGCTCCATGAATATCCCCATCCTCAATGATGGCGGAGCCCAGCACATGAGGGCAAAAGACAAGGCTGAAGCGTTGGCACTCAACTTCAGCAGAAAGGGCTGAGTTGATGATCCATATCGGCCCCATCCACAAAAAGCAGGACAAGTCCAATCCAGCCAATTACCGCCCCATCAGTCTACTCTCAATCATTAGCCAAGTGATCGAAGGTTCGTGTCACATCAGTGCCAGGCAATGACTATCTCCAACAAGCAAGTCTAACCACCGCTACTTTACATTCAATCGCATTACCATCGCTGAATCTCCCACCTTCAACATCCTGGGGGTCGCCATTGACCAGAAACTTAACTGGACCAGCCCCATAAATACTGTGGCTACAAGAGCAGGTCAGAGGCTGGATATTCTGCGGCGAGTGTCTCACCCCCTGACTTACCAAAGTCTTTCCACCATCTACAAGGCACAAGTCAGGAGTGTGATGGAATACTCTCCAGTTGCCTGGATGAGTGCAGCTCCAATAACAGTCAAGAAATTCGACACCACCCAGGACAAAGCAGCCACTTGATCGGCACCCCATCCACCACCTTCAACATTCACTCCCTCCACCACCAGCGCACCGTGGCTGCAGTGTGCACCGTCTACAAGATGCACTGCGGCAACTCGCCAAGGCTTCTTCGGCAGCACCTCCCAAACTCGCGACCTCCACCACCTGGAAGGACAAGGGCAGCAGGCGCATGGGAACACCATCACCTCTACGTTCCCCTCCCAGTCACATATCATCCAGACTGGGAAATATATCGTCAAATTCCTAGAACTCTCTCCCTAACAACACTGGGAGTTCCTTCACCAAACTGGCTGCAGCAGTTCAAGAAGGCGGCTCACTACCACCTTCTCACGGGCAATTAGGGATGGGCAATAAATGCTGGCCTTGCCAGTGATGCCCAAATCTCATGAACGAATAAAAAAAAGATTTATACTTCAAAAAACCTGAATGTAAAACTATTGAAACATTCGTCTGTGTCACTGGTCACTCTGGGTCACTGGTCACTGGTCACTCTGGGTCACTGGTCACCCGGGTCACTGGTCACTCTGGGTCACTGGTCACTCAGGTCACTGGTCACTCTGGGTCACTGGTCACTCAGGTCACTCTGGGTCACTGGTCACCCTGGGTTACTGGTCACCCGGGTCACTGGTCACTCTGGGTCACTGGTCACTCTGGGTCACTGGTCACTCAGGTCACTGGTCACTCTGGATCACTGATCACCTGGGTCACTGGTCACTCTGGGTCACTGGTCACTCTAGGTCATTGGTCACTCAGGTCACTGGTCACTCTGGGTCACTGGTCACCCGGGTCACTGGTCACTCTGGGTCACTGGTCACTCTAGGTCATTAGTCACTCAGGTCACTGGTCACTCTGGGTCACTAGTCACTCGGGTCACTGGTCACTGGTCACTTTGGATCACTCGGGGTCATTGGTCACTTGGGTCACTGGTCACTCTGGGGCACTGATCATTCTGGGTCACTGGTCACTCTGGGTCACTGGTCATTCTGGGTCACTCGGGGTCACTGGTCACTCGGGTCACTGGTCACTCTGGGTCACTCGGGTTCATTGGTCACTCTGGGTCACTAGTCACTCTGGGTCACAGGTCACTTGCGTCACTGGTCACTCTGGGTCTTTGGTCATGGGTGACTGGTCACTGGGTCACTGGTCACTCGGGTCACTGGTCACTCGGGTCACTGGTCATTCTGGGTCACTGGTCATTCTAGGTCACTGGTCACTAGGGGTCACTGGTCACTTAGGTCACTGGTCACTCATGTCACTGGTCATTCTGGGTCACTGGTCACTAGGGGTCACTGGTCACTCAGGTCACTGGTCATTCTGGGTCACTGGTCACTCTAGGTCACTGGTCATGGGTCACTGGTCACTCATGTCACTGGTCACTTAGGTCACTGGTCACTCGGGTCACTGGTCATTCTGGGTCACTGGTCATGGGTCACTGGTCACTTGGGTCACTTGGCACTCTGGGTCACTGGTCACTTTGGGTCACTGGTCATAAGTCACTGGTCACTCAGGTCACTGGTCACTCTGGGTCACTGGTCACTTGGGTCACTGGTCATTCTGGGTCACCGGTCATGAGTCACTGGTCACTCAGGTCACTGGTCACTCGGTCACTTGGGTCACTGGTCACTCAGGTCACTGATCATTCTGGGTCACTGGTCATGGATCACTGTTCACACTGGGTCACTGGTCATTCTAGGTCACTCAGGGTCATTGGTCACTCGGGTCACTGGTCGCCTGGGGTCACTCTGGGTCACTGGTCACTCTGGGTCACACGAGCTCACTCTGGGTCACTCAGGTCACTCGGGTCACTAGTCATAGGGTCACAGGTCACTCTGGGTCACTGGTCACTCTGGGTCACACGAGCTCACTCTGGGTCACTCAGGTCACTCGGGTCACTGGTCATAGGGTCACAGGTCACTCTGGGTCACTGGTCACTCTGGGTCACTCGAGCTCACTCTGGGTCACTCGGGGTGACTGGTCACTCAGGGTGACTCTGATCTCTCGGGCCTAAGTGCCTCTGTTCCTGGGGAATTGTCTGTGGCCGGTGACGATGTGTGATGGGGGATTTGAAAGCTGCCCACTCGCTACCATTAATGCTGCGGACCCGACACTCAATGTTAGTCTGTCTTTATTACCATTTTCTCTTGTTTCTGCTCATTTTTCCAATTCCCAAGGCTTCCTGTTCACCACATTGTTGTAGTGAGCCTGTCCCTAACACAACACTTGGCAGTAATAATAATGGCCTCATTGCCCGTTAAAAGTTCTGATTTGGCCAGAATTTAGGTTGCAGCTTCACCAAGTTAATTACTTCCTAGTTCTACAGATTTTATGTGAGAAGGTGAAATGGAGTCAATGCTTTTACTGCATGTGGTCCATTATAGAGGCAGCTGAGATGTCCTTGCTCAGTCTGAGTGTCTGTGTCTGTTCCAGCTTTGGTCGGCGGTTACTTTTTATACACCGTGGTTGTAGCCTGGGCTGCGCTATTCTGCAGGAGTAGATGTCTTGGCCACTGTGGCAAGGAGCAGATGATAGGATCAGAGGCACCTTTACCCCTGCAGTATTCTCTGTGTCGTGGACTCAACAGGCTGCTGGTGCTATCATCAGAGCATGATGAAAATGTTTGCCCAGGAACCGCTCGTTGCTTACATGTCTTACAAATCAACCGCTGGCAATTGGCCTGGAAAAGAAAACAACAGAAGTGTCAATGATGGATGTGTGCACACTTTGCTAACTGTGTTTGTCAGGACTGTAAATATACATTGGAAACTCAGGGAAGGACATGGGGAAGGACAACGTCACAGGAGCAGTGACTCGTGAGGTCACCCCATGAACCATTGTGTCCGTTCATAGTTCAATCAAATGCTCAGGTCACTGTGGAACTCATGTCACTGTTGCTGAAGTTAGGTAGAGTATTATCTTTACCAGCTGATTTTCATGCGATGCTTAACTCTGTGTGTCTACAATCATAGAATCATACAGCAGGGAAAGAAGCCTTTCTGTCCATAGCTATCCAATTAGTCCCACTCCCCCAGTCTTTCCTCACAGCGCTGAAAATTGTTCCTTTTCATAGAATCACAGAAATTTACAGCATGGAAGGAGGCCATTCGGCCCATCGTGTCCGCACCGGCTGACCAAGAGCTATCCAGCCCAATCCCAGTTTCCAGTTCTAGTCCGTAGCCCTGCAGGTTACGGCACTTCAACTGCACACCCAAATACTTTTTAAATGTGGTGAGGGTTTCTGCCTCTACCATCCTTTCAGGCAGTGAGTTCCAGACCCCCACCACCTTCTGGGTGAAAAAGGTTCACAACTCCCCTCTAATCCATCTACCAGTTACTTTAAATCTATTCACCCTGGCTATTGACCACTTTGCTAAGGGAAATAGATCCTTTCTATCTACTCCATCTAGGCTCCTCAAAATGTTATACACCTCAATTAAATCTCCCCTCAGCCTCCTCTGTTCCAAAGGAAATAACCCCAGCCTATTCAATCTTTCCTCATAGCTAAAATTCTCCAGTCCAAGTAAAATACTCGTCAATCCCCTCTGCATCGTCTCCAGTGCAATCACATCTTTCCTGTAAGGGATGGTTTTCAAGACCAATATGTTGAAGAACCAACTAGAGAGCAGGCCATTCTAGACTGGGTTTTGTGTAATGAGAGAGGATTAATTAGCAATCTTGTTGTGCGAGGCCCCTTGGGGAAGAGTGACCATAATATGGTAGAATTCTTCATTAAGGTGGAGAGTGACACAGTTAATTCACAGACTAGGGTCCTGAATTTAAAGAAAGTTAACTTCGATGGTATGAGACGTGAATTGGCTAGGATAGACTGGCGAATGATACTTAAAGGGTTGATGGTAGATAGGCAATGGCAGACATTTAAAGATCACATGGATGAACTTCAACAATTGTACATCCCTGTCTGGCGTAAAAATAAAACGGGAAGGTGGCTCAACCGTGGCTAACAAGGGAAATTAGGGATAGTGTTAAATCCAAGGAAGAGGCATATAAATTGGCCAGAAAAAGCAGCAAACCTGAGGAGTGGGAGAAATTTAGAATTCAGCAGAGGAGGACTAAGGGTTTAATTGGGAGGGGGAAAATAGAGTATGAGAGTAAGCTTGCAGGGAACATAAAAACTGACTGCAAAAGCTTCTACAGATGTATGAATAGAAAAACATTAGTGAAGACAAAGACAAACGTAGGTCCCTTGCAGTCAGAATCAGGTGAATCTATAATGGGGAACAAAGAAATGGCAGACCAATTGAACAAATACTTTGGTTCTGTCTTCACGAAGAAAGACACAATAACCTTCCGGAAATACTAGGGGACCGAGGGTTTAGCGAGGAGGAACTGAAGGAAATCCTTATTAGTCAGGGAATTGTGTTAGGGAAATTGATGGGATTGAAGGCCGATAAATCCCCAGGACCTGATAGTCTGCATCCCAGAGTACTTAAGGAAGTGGCCCGAGAAATAGTGGGTGCATTGATGGTCATTTTCCAACATTCAATCGACTCTGGATCAGTTCCTATGGATTGGAGGGTAGCTAATGTAACCCCATTTTTAAAAAAAGGAGGGAGAGAGAAAACAGGGAATTATAGACCGGTTAGCCTGACATTGGTAGTGGAGAAAATGTTGGAATCAATTATTAAAGATGTAATAGCAGCGCATTTGGAAAGCAGTGACAGGATCGGTCCAAGTCAGCATGGATTTATGATAGGGAAATCATGCTTGACAAATCTTATAGAATTTTTTGAGGATGTAACTAGTAGAGTGGACAAGGGAGAACCAGTGGATGTGGTGTATTTGGACTTTCAAAAGGCTTTTGACAAGGTCCCAGACAAGAGATTAGTGTGCAAAATTAAAGCACATGGTATTGGGGGTAATGTATTGACGTTGATAGAGAACTGGTTGGCAGACAGGAAGCAAAGAGTAGGAATAAACGAGTCCTTTTCAGAATGGCAGGCAGTGACCAGTGGGGTAAACATAGAAACATAGAAACATAGAAAATAGGTGCAGGAGCAGGCCATTCTGCCCTTCGAACCTGCACCACCATTCAATTTGATCATGGCTGATCATTCAACCTCAGTACTCCAACCCAGCCTTCTCTCCATACCCCCTGATCCCTTTAGCCGTAAGGGCCACATCTAACTCCCTTTTGAATATGTCTAACGAACTGGACTCAACAATTTTCTGTGGCAGAGAATTCCAAAGGCTCACAATTCTCTGGGTGAAAATGTTTCTCCTCATCTCGGTCCTATATGGCTTCCCCCTTATCCTTAGACTCTGTCCGTTGGTTCTGGACTTTCCCAACATTGGGAACATTCTTCCTACATCTAACCTATCCAGTCCCGTGAGAATTTTATATATTTCTATGAGATCCCCTCTCATTCTTCTAAATTCCAGTGAGTATAAGCCTAGTCGATCCAGTCTTTCTTCATATGTCAGTCCTGCCATCCTGGGAATCAGTCTGGTGAATCTTCGCTGCACTCCCTCAATAGCAAGAATGTCCTTCCTCAGATTAGGAGACCAAAACTGAACACAATACTCAAGGTGTGGTCTCATCAAGGCCCTGTACAACTACAGTCAGACCTCCCTGCTCCTATACTCAAATCCTCTCGCTATGAAGGCCAGCATGCCATTTGCTTTCTTTACTGCCTGCTGTACCTGCATGCCTACCTTCAATGACTGATGTACCATGACACCCAGGTCTCGTTGCACCTCCCCTTTTACTAATCTGTCACCATTCAGATAATAATCTGCCTTCCTGTTTTTGCCACCAAAGTGGATAACCTCACATTTATCCACATTATACTGCATCTGCCATACATTTGCCCACTCACCTACCTGTCCAAGTCACCCTGCAGCCTCTTAGCATCCTCCTCACAGCTCACACTGCCATCCAGCTTCATGTCATCTGCAAACTTGGAGATATTACATTCAATTCCTTCATCTAATCATTAATATATATTGTAAATAGCTGGGGTCCCAGCACTGAACCCTGCGGCACCCCACTAGTCACTGTCTGCCATTCTGAAAAGGACCTGTTTATTCCCACTATTTGCTTCCTGTCTGCCAACCAGTTCTCTATCCACGTCAGTACATTATCCCCAATACCATGTGCCTTAATTTTGCACACTAATCTCTTGTGTGGGACCTTGTCAAAAGCCTTTTGAAAGTCCAAATATACCACATCTACTGGTTCTCCCTTATCCATTCTACGAATTATATCCTCAAAAAATTCTAGAAGATTTGTCAAACATGATTTCTCTTTCATAAATCCATGCTGACTTGGACCGATCCTGCTTTCCAAATGCGCTGCTATTACATCTTTAATAATTGATTCCAACATTTCCCCCAACACCGATGTCAGGCTAACCAGTCTATAATTCCCTGTTTTCTCTCTCCCTCCTTTTTTAAAAAGTGGGGTTACATTAGCTACCCTCCAATCCATAGGAACTGATCCAGAGTCTATGGAACGTTGGAAAATGACCATCAATGCATCTATTATTTCTAGGGCCACTTCCTTAAGTACTCTGGGATGCAGACTATCAGGCCTGGGGATTTATCGGCCTTCAATCCCATCAATTTCCCTAACACAATTTCCTGACTAATAAGGATTTCCCTCAGTTCCCCCTTCTCGCTAGACCCTCGGTCCCCTAGTATTTTCGGGAGGTTATTCGTATCTTCCTTCGTGAAGACCGAACCAAAGTATTTGTTCAATTCGTCTGCCATTTCTTTGTTCCCCATTATAAATTCACCTGAATCTGACTGCAAGAGACCTACATTTGTCTTCACTAATCTTTTTCTCTTCACATATCTATAGTCAGTTTTTATGTTCCCTGCAAGCTTACTCTCATACTCTATTTCCCCCCTCCTAATTAAACCCTTAGTCCTCCTCTGCTGAATTCTAAATTTCTCCCAGTCCTCAGGTTTGCTGCTTTTTCTGGCCAATTTATATGCCTCTTCCTTGAATTTAACACTGTCCCTAATTTCCCTTGTTAGCCACGATGAACCATCTTCCCAGTTTTATTTTTACGCCACAAAGGGATGTACAATTGTTGTAGTTCATCCATGTGATTTTAAATGTCCGACATTGCCTATCCACCGTCAACCCCTTAAGTATCATTCGCCAGTCTATCCAAGCCAATTCACGTCTCCTACCGTCAAGGTTTCCTTTCTTTAATTTCAGGACCCTAGTCTCTGAATTAACTGTGTCACTCTCCATCTTAATGAAGAATTTTACCATATTATGGTCACTCTTCCCCAAGGGGCCTCGCACAACAAGATTGTTAATTAATCCTCTCTCGTTACACAACACCCAGTCTAGGATGGCCAGCTCTCTAGTTGGTTCCTCGACATATTGGTCTAGAAAAGCAGGAACTCTTCCTCCACAGTATTGCAACCAGTTTGGTTAGCCTAATCAATATGTAGATTAAAGTCACCCATGATAACTGCTGTACCCTTATTGCACGCATCCCTAATTTCCTGTTTGATGCCGTTCACAGCCTCCCTACCACAAGGTTCAGTGCTGGGACCCCAGCTATTTACAATATACATTCATGATTTAGACGAAGGAATTGAATGTAATATCTCCAAGTTTGCAGATGACACTAAGCTGGGTGGCAATGTGAGCTGTGAGGAGGATGCTAAGAGGCTGCAGGGTGACTTGGACAGGTTAGGTGAGTGGGCAAATGCATGGCAGATGCAGTATAATGTAGATAAATGTGAGGTTATCCACTTTGGTGGCAAAAACAGGAAGGCAGATTATTATCTGAATGGCGGCAGATTAGGAAAAGGAGAGGTGCAACGAGACCTGGGTGTCATGGTACATCAGTCATTGAAAGTTGGCGTGCAGGTTCAGCAGGTGGTGAAGAAGGCAAATGGTATGTTGGTCTTCATAGCGAGAGGATTTGAGTATAGGAGCAGGGAGGTCTTACTGCAGTTATACAGGGACTTGGTGAGGCCACACCTTGAATATTGTGTACAGTTTTGGTCTCCTAATCTAAGGAAGGACATTCTTGCTATTGAGGGAGTGTAGCGAAGGTTCATCAGATTGATTCC
Organism: Pristiophorus japonicus; assembly: GCF_044704955.1. Lineage (NCBI taxonomy): Eukaryota > Metazoa > Chordata > Chondrichthyes > Pristiophoridae > Pristiophorus > Pristiophorus japonicus. Next base: position 206,907,612 of record NC_091988.1, on the reverse strand, counting down.
CAGGATGGCAGGACTGGCATATGAAGAAAGACTGGATTGACTGGGCTTATATTCACTGGAATTTAGAAGAATGAGAGAGGATCTCATAGAAACATATAAAATACTGACGGGATTAGACAGGTTAGATGCAGGAAGAATGTTCCCGATGTTGGGTAAGTCCAGAACCAGGGGTCACAGTCTAAGGATAAGGGGTAAACCATTTAGGAACGAGATGAGGAGAAACTTCTTCACCTAGAGAATTGTGAACCTGTGGAATTCTCTACCACAGAAAGTTGTTGAGGTCAGTTCGTTAGATATATTCAAAAGGGAGTTAGATGTAGCCCTTGTGACTAAAGGGATCAAGGGGTATGGAGAGAAAGCAGGAATGGAGTACTGAAGTTGCATGATCTGCCATGATCATATTGAATGGTGGTGCAGGCTCGAAGGGCCGAATGGCCTACTCCTGCACCTATTTTCTATGTTTCTATGTTTCTATGTGGTGAGCAGAACTGCACACAATACCATAACTGTGACCTAACCAATGTTTTATACAGTTCAAGCATATTCCTGGTACAAGCATACAGTTCTTATATTCTATACCTCGGCCAATAAAGGAAAGTAACCCGTATGCCTTCTTAACCACCTTATCTACCTGTACTGTTACCATCAGGAATCTGTGAACATGCACTCCAAAGTCCCTTTGTTCCTCTATACTTCTCAACGCCCTAACATTTAATATGCATTTCCCTTGTCTTGTTAGCTCTCCCCAAATACATTACCTCACACTTCTCCAGATTGAAGTCCATTTGCCACTGTTCTGCCCAGTTCATTGATATCTTCCTGCAGTCCACAGCTTTCTTCCTCTTGGTCAATTTTTGTATCATTTGCAGACTTCTTCATCATGTGCCCTACATTAAAGTCTAATCATTGATATATACCACAAAAAGCAAGGGACCTAGTACTAAGCCCTGTGGAACCCCACTGGAAACATCCTTCTAGTCACAAAAATACCCATCAACCATTACCCTTTGCTTCCTGCCTCTGAGCCAATTTTGGATGCAACTTGTCACATTGCCCTGGATCCCATGGGCTTTTACTTTGTTGACTAGTTTACCATGTGAGGCCTTGTCAAAAGCCTTGTTAAAAATCCATGTAGACTCATCGACCCTCCTGGTTACCGCCTCCAAAAATTCAATCAAGTTAGTCAGACATGACCGTCCCTTAACAAAACCGTGCTGACTATCCTTCATTAATCCGTGCCTTTCTAAATTACGTTTAATACAGTCCCTCAGAATTTTTTCCCATAATTTGCCCAGGTACATTTTCAAGTATTTATCCAATTCTCTTTTGAATGTTACTATTGAATCTGCTTCCACCGTCTTTTCAAGCAGCGCGTTCTAGATCACAACAACTCGCTGTTTTGCCTTGTTTTGCCTCCAGTTCTTTTGCCAAACTGGGCCCCATGCTTTAGGAAGGATGTCGGGGCCTGGGAGAGGGTGCGGAGGAGATTGACCAGAATGGTCCCAGGGATGAGGGACTTCAGTTATCAGGAGAGACTGGAGAAGCTGGGGCTGTTCTCCTTAGAGCAGAGAAGGTTAAGGGGAGATATAATAGAGGTGTTCAAAATTATGAATGGTTTTGATAAAGTAAATAAGGAGAACCTGTTTCCAGTGGCAGTTGGGTCGGACACAGGTTTAAGGTGATTGGCAAAAGAACCAGAGGCGACATGAGGAAACAAATTTTATGCAATGTTGTTGTGATCAGGAACGCGCTGCCTGAAAGGGCGGTGGGAGCAGATTCAATAGTAACTTTCAAACAGGTAATTAGATAAATACTTGAAGGGGAAATGTTTGCAGGGCTGTGGGGAAAGAGCAGGGGAAGTGGGACTGATGGGATCGCTCTTTCACAGAGTCAACACAGGCACGATGGGCCGAATGGCCTCCTTCTGTGCTGCATTATTCTATGATTCTATGAACTAGTCATTCATCTTAGTTTTATGTGTGGCTCAATTTGGCTCCTGCGTAGACAAAAACAATAAAGACTACACTGGCAATTTGGGATTTCCTAAAGAGGTAACAGATGCCAAATAAATGGAAATGTTTCTTCAGTAAACATGTGACACATAACAATGCGCACATAGAAATACACACACACACACACACACACGCACAGACACACACACACTCACAGACACACACACACACACACGCACAGACACACACACAGACACACACACACGCACAGACACACACACACATACAGACACACGCACACACACACACACACACAGACACACACACACTCGCAGTCGCAGACACACACACAGACACACACACACGCAGACTCACACACACACAGATACACTCACACATACACAGAGACACACAGACACACGCACAGAGACACACACACACACACGCATACAGGCACACGCACACACACACTCACACACACACCCACAGACACACACACACAGACACAAACACACACACACACACAGACGCGCACACACACTCACAGACACACACACTCGCAGACACACACACAGGCACACACACACAGACTCACACACAAACACACACAAACAGACACACACACACAGACACAGACACACACACAGACACACACTCACAGACACACACACACACTCGCACACACACACTCGCACACACACTCGCACACACACACACACACACACAGGTACACACACACACACAGACACACACATATATACACACACTCGCACACACACTCGCACACACACGCACACATACACACACACACACAGATACACACACACACACAGACACACACATATATACACACACACACACATACACTCGCACACACACAGGCACACACATACACACACACACACACAGACACACAGACACACGCATGCAGACACACACACACACACACACAGACACACACAGACTCACATACAGACACACACACACAGTCACACACACAGACACACACACACACAGACACACACACAGGCAAACACACAGGCACAGACACACAGGCACACACACAGACAGACACAGACACACACACACAGACACACACACACAGACACACACACACACATAGACACACACACACAGACACACACACACAGACACAGACACACACGCTCACATGCACACACACAGACAAACACACAGACACAGACACACACAGATACACACACACAGACACACACAGACACACGCAGACACATACACACCGACACAGACACACACACAGACACACACACATAGACACACACACACAGACACACACACACAGACACAGACACACAGGCACACACAGACACACACAGACAAACACACAGACACAGACACACACACACACAGACACACACGCACAGACACACACACAGCCACACACACACATACACACACACACACACACTCACACAGACACACACACAGCCACACACACACAGACACACACACACACACAGACACACACAGACACAGACACACACAGACACACAGACACACAGAGACACACACACACAGACACACACACACTCACACAGACACACACACAGACACACACACACAGACATACACACACATAGACAGACACACACAGACACACACACACAGAGGCACACACACTCACAGGCACACGCACACACAGACACACACACACTCAGACACACACACTCACACAGACACACACAGAAACGAAACACACACACACACACACACAGGTACACAGACACACACAGATACACACACACAGACACACCCGCACTCAGACACACAGATACACACAGACATATACACATACACAAAGTATAAACACACGGAAACACAGAAACAGACACACCCACATACACAGAAACATGCACACACACACACACACACATAGACACACAATGAATATTCTGAATTTAGATAGATATTTTATTGAAAGTAGTGATTGATGTGCTGCTCTATATTTTCCCTTTATTTTTCTCTCATGGTCTATTGACCTGTTTGGGAAGGGGTTAGGAGGGGCTCAGCTACTGCAGTGCCTGGCTCCCCTCCGATAGGAAGATTAGCTTCCACTTGCCTCAACACCAGAGCCCAGAGCTTGAACCAATCAAAGCCGGATCCGAGGCTTCACCTGGTGTCAACCCATTGAACCTAGAGATTAGACACATTAACCAATAGAAACACCAATGAGAATTGTGAGTTTGTCTTACCTTAGACTGGGGCTTCCCATCTTTACATCTATCCTTGTGGAACTCACACAAATTCTTGTCATCGTCATCTGAGAAGCCAACAATATTTTCCCTTGACTTGCATGGACTCGGACATTGTTTATAATACAGACAGGAGGTTCCAACATCATCGACTTCACAGACATAGGCATCATCCTTCTGCCTCATACATCCATCTCCTCCAACCTGCTGGTCATGAGAGCTGTCCCTGCACCTTCCTCTCGCTCGGCTCAGAGAGGCAGAGCAGCTGTGCCGAGAGCTGTCATCCCTGAGCAATGCGTCTTGTTTCTGGAATCTCTGAAGAAAACATTTATTTCTTAATTGTCTCTTCCCTGAGGACGAAGATTCTTTAATTCTGCATTGAGTAGCAGAGCTGAGCCAAGATGTGTCTTCCCTCAGGAATGGGGCATAGCCAGGAACTTTCACCCCATAACATTTGCTCACTTTTAAGCAGTCTTGGCAAAAACATGCGTTCAGACCTGTAGTCATATTGGAGGCTCCTTTACCACATCGTTTATCGATACACGGGCTGGAAACGTATCCACATCCTTGATCAATGTCACGCCTCGCAGACCTCTGCAGATAACATTTCTCTCTTAATTTCCAGATACATTACCCTACAGAACACCAATGGAGTTATTATGGGTTTCACTTACCTGACCGTGAGACTTGCTATCTTTCTGTTTACCGTGTTTCATGCAGGACTTACACAAATCATCTTCACCTGAGGCCAGTGCTCCAGAGCAAAGAGCAGATGTTTTGTAAGACAGGCAAGATGTTCCAATTTCATCTTGTTCCCGGATGTAGATATCGTCCCTCTGTCTGTTCCCCCTGTAAGGACATTCTCCGTTCCTCTCAGCCTTCCACTTGCTCTGCTCCTTATCATTGTCTTTTGAAAAACCCAAACCAAAAAGACTGCAGCCTCCTTTCATCCTCTGGTGGGACTTTAATATTTCACCTGGGGCTTCAACAAGCTTGCAGGTCTTCATTCTGGAATGTTCTCGGGGTTGTAGCTCTGGTTGGTGCAAATATGGTTTTGCAGCTGCATCCCGATTCAGATGCTTACTGCACCCTCGATAATTACACAGGCGAAATGTTCTTGTGAAGGCTTCAGTCTCTTGATCATCAATACTGTACAAGCTGGACCTTTGCAAATAGCACTTGTTTCTCATTCGATTTCTTTCCAAGTCTACAGAGGCATGGGACAGGAATGAATCTGGGAAAAGTGGGCCCGGTGGAGTTGAGCCACATTTACAGAAGTTGTGACAATCAGAAGTGCAGCTTGTCACCCATTCATGGTCATTGCGTTGACAAGGTGGTCCCGTGGATGAACCCTCTGTCACATAGAGCTCTGTGCGTCCCCATTCTTCATCAGAGGTTGATAAATGTAAACTGTCCCTTGGATTGAAAGGGTGCATCACTGCTTCTTCAGATGATGTTGTGGATTTACAGACATAAACATATGGCTCGGACCTTTTATAAAAGGCAGATGACGAGAAGTTATTGCCATGATCTTCATTCTCTGAAATACAGAATTAAAATGCGTTGAAACCAATTATAGCTGGATTGTGTTTTTGTTACAGTGGACACAGCTTTCTTGTGTGAGCAGACAATTTACCGTAACCAAGTGATGCCCACTTCACTTTCTTTTGAAGACCCTTGGAATATTAAGACTGCATTTGGCCGAAGAAGTATTCATCATGGAGATAGAGAATGAATGGTGTGTGAAGAGAGGCACAGAGACAAACAGAAATGATTCTGTGCATTAGCAATTCAAGTGAGGGCTCATTCTCTTTTCACAAGAGCAGACTTCAAACCTGATGTAATCAAGATTATGAAAGGAATTGACAAAGTTGATCTGGTTAGATTGCTGCCTGTGAATGGGTCAATACTAAAGTTTAAATTGAGGAACCTAGGTGTAAGAGGGAAGGTCGGGTGGAACTTTTACACAAAGGGAAATAGAATTGTGAAAAATGTGAATTAACCTTGAACCAAACATATTTATCTTAAGGAATAACTGTAATGTATGTATGCCTGGGTTTACCTGCCTACAAGGGGAGCGACTGTCGGAGGTCGTTGGGCCACAGACACACACGTGCAGCCCTTGTATATAAAGAAAGCCTTATTGTTTAATCCTCACCTTGAGAGCTAATAAAGTAGTCAGGTCGCACCTGATTGAGTTCCCGGTACTAAGCCGATTGAGTTATTGCATACGCAACATTTGGCGACGAGGCACAATACGGACTTTCACGCACACAAAAAAAATGAGCAGCGTTGAAATCCTGGAGTAATTCATGGAGGGAGAAGACTGGGAGGATTTTACAAATCGCCTCGACCAGTACTTCATGGCTAACAAGATGGATGATGACGCTGACGCAATTAGGCGCAGGGCGGTTTTCCTCACGGTTTGTGGTCCAAAAATCTATGGGCTCATAAAGAATCTGCTCTCACCTGCACGTCCAATGGAAAAGACCTATGAGGAATTGTGTGCTCATTTTGGGACCATCTCAAACCTAAAGAAGGCACCATTATCTCGAGATATCGCTTTTACAAGCATGTTCATTCTGAGGGCCAGGATGTGACGGAATTTGTTGCCGACCTGAGACTTCTCGCTGGGCCGTGTAAGTTTGGAACCACGTTGGAAGACATGCTGCGCGACATCTTTGTAATCGGCATAAACCACGAGGTGATCCTGTGGAAGCTGCTGGCTGCGGAGTCGCTGGATCTGAGCAGGGCCATCACGATCGCCCAGGCTTGCCTGACCACGGTCGATAGTACAAAGCAGATATACTCCAGAGTCGGAACTCCACGGCAAGTACTGTGCACCAATTGTGTCGTCGATTGGCAGAGCTGCACCTGGCAGGGACTACCCGACTGTGTTTGCGAAACCTGTAGCTGCTTGAAGTCCGCCATTGGGCACGAATCCGGTTTCACCCTGTTGGTGTTGTGGGGGCAATCATTGGCTTCATCACTGCCATTTCAGACAGTATATTTGTAGAGGCTGTACGAAAATGGGGCACCTTCAGCGGATGTGTCCGCAGCTCAGCAAGCGTGCTGTGACACACCATGTGGATGATGATGACCGATCCAGAGCCGATCCGGCAATGCAACTCCAGATACCCGAGGGGGAAGTGTATAGTGTACATTCGTTCCTGACAAAGAGCCAACCGAGAATGATTGAAGTAAAACCGAACGGTGTGCCGGTATCTATGGAATTAGATACGGGTGCGAGTCTGTCAATTATGAGCCAGAGGACTTTCGAAAAGTTGTGGGACACCAAGGCTGTGAAACCCAAGCTGAGTCCAGTAAATGCAAAATTGCTTACCTGCACCAAAGAGCTCATACCAGTGATTGGCAGTGCAGCAGTCAAGGTGTCGTACGATGGGGCGGTTCATGATCTATTGCTGTGGATCGTTCCAGGCAATGGTCCAACACTTTTCGGCAGGAGTTGGCTCGAAAAAATAAAGTGGTACTGGAACGATATTAAAGCTTTGTCATCGGTGGATGACGCTTCGTACATGATGAGGGAGAAGGTCAAAGGACAGACTCCAACGTGAAGGGGTCATTTCACTGGTCGAATTTAACGAATGGGCTAGTCCCATTGTTCCTGTGCTGAAGAGTGATGGCACTGTCAGGATTTGTGGAGACTACAAGGTTGCGATCAACCGAGTTTCGAAACAGGATCAGTATCCGTTACCAAAGGCTGATGACCTGTTTGCAATACTAGCCGGGGGAAAGTCGTTGACCAAATTGGATCTGACGTCGGCCGATATGACACAGGAGCTTGTCGAATTGTCGAAGAAACTTACGTACATCAATACGCATAAAGGGCTGTTCATTTACAACAGGTATCCTTTCGGAATTCGCTCGGCTGCAGCCATATTTCAGAGAAACATGGAGAGTTTACTGAAGTCCGTCCATAGAACCATGGTGTTCCAAGATGACATTCTGGTCACAGGTCATTACACTGCCGAACACCTGCACAACCTGGAAGAGGTTCTACGTCATCTGGACAAAGTGGGGCTCAGGCTGAAACGTTCAAAATGCGTCTTTATGGCACTGGAAGTCGAATTCCTGGGAAGGAAGATTGCTGCAGATGGCATCAGGCCTACGGACTCGAAAACAAGGGCCATCAAAAATGCACCCAGACCCCAGAATGTGATGGAGCTGCGTTAGTTCCTTGGTCTTCTCAACTACTTCGGTAATTTCTTACCTAAATTGAGCACATTATTAGAGCCACTGTACATGCTGCTCAGAAAAGGCGACAACTGGGTTTGGGGTGTATCTCAAGACAGGGCCTTCGAGAAGGCTAGAAATCTGCTTTGTTCCAACAAATTTCTGGTACATTATGACCCGTGCAAGAGTTTAGTATTGGCCTGTGACGCTTCATCACATGGGGTTGGTTTTGTGCTCCAACAATCCAATGAGTCGGGCAAACTGTAACCCATTGCGTACGCATCAAGAAGCATGTCTAAAGCTGAAAGAGCCTAGGCATGGTAGAGAAAGAAGCTTTAGCCTGCGTAAATGGGGTTAAAAAGATGCACTAGTATCTGTTTGGGCTTCATTTTGAGCTTGAAATCGCTCAAATCTTTGTTTTCAGAGCATAGAGGTATCAATACCAACGCGTCGTCCCGCATCCAGAGGTGGGTGCTGACATTATCTGCCTATGATTATGTCATTCGCCATAGACCTGGCATCGAGAATTGTGCCGATGCATTGAGTCGTTTACAGTAGCCCACGCCGGAGGTGGAAACGCCACAGCCCGCAGACCTACTGTTGGTCATGGATGCCTTTGAGAGTGAAGGGTCGCCTGTCACTGTTCAACAAGTTAGGACCTGGACCAGCCAGGATCCGATCGTATCGGTTGTAAAACATTGTGTTCTTAGTGATGATTGGTTGGCTATTCCCAGGGAAGTGTGTGATGAAACCAAACCTTACAACCGTTACAAAGATGAACTATCCATTCAATCTGATTATTTGCTATGGGGTAATCATGTTGTTATGCCCAAGAAAGGCAGGGAGAGATTTGTACGGGATTTCCACAGTACCCATCCCGGTATTGTGATGATGAAGGCCATTGTCAGGTCTCATGTTTGGTGGCCTGGCATTGACTCTGATTTGGAGTCATATGTGCATCAGTGCAACACTTGCATGCAGTTAAGCAATGCACCAGTGGAATCTCCGCTAAGTCTGTGGTCGTGGCCATCCAAACCATGGTCGAGGATCCACATCAACTATATGGGTCCTTTCCTGGGCAAAATGTTTTTGGTGGTGGTGGATGTATATTACAAATGGATAGAATGTGTAATCATGTCATCCAGCACATCCACAGCCACCATTGAGAGCCTTCGTGCCATGTTCGCCACTCATGGTCTGCCTGACATCGTTGTGAGTGACAACGGATCGTGCTTCACGAGTTTGGAGTTTCAAGAGTTTATGAGACTCAATGGTATCAAGCACGTAAGGTCAGCACCATTCAAACCCGCGTCCAATGGTCAAGTGGAGCGGGCCGGCCAAACCATCAAGCAGAGCCTGAAACGCGTAACTCACGGTTCTTTGCAGACTCGCTTGTCACGCATACTGCTTAGTTACAGGACGAGACTAACGTTCCGGAAATACTAGGGGACTGAGGGTCTAGCGAGAAGGAGGAACTGAAGGAAATCCTTTCAGTCAGGAAATTGTGTTGGGGAAATTGATGGGATTGAAAGCCAATAAATCCCCGGGGCCTGATAGTCTGCATCCCAAAGTACTTAAGGAAGTGGCCCTAGAAATAGTGGATGCATTGGTGATCATTTTCCAACAGTCTATCGACTCTGGATCAGTTCCTATGGACTAGAGGGTAGCTAATGTAATACCACTTTTTTAAAAAGGGAGAGAGAAAATGGGGAATTATAGACTAGTTAGCCTGACATCAGTAGTGGGGAAAATGTTGGAATCAATTATTAAAGATTAAATAGCAACGCATTTGGAAAACAGTGACAGGATCAGTCCAAGTCAGCGTGGATTTATGAAAGGGAAATCATGCTTGATACTAAACTGTGTGGCAGGAAGAATGTTCCCGATGTTGGGGAAGTCCAGAACCAGGGGACACAGTCTAAGGATAAGGGGTAAGCCATTTAGGACTGAGATGAGGAGAAACTTCTTCACTCAGAGAATTGTTATCCTGTGGCATTCTCTACCGCAGAGAGTTGTTGATGCCAGTTCATTGGATATATTCAATTGGGAGTTGGATATGGCCCTTACGCCTAAAGGGATCAAGGGGTATGGAGAGAAAGCAGGAAAGGGGTACTGAGGTGAATGATCAGCCATGATCTTATTGAATGGTGGTGCAGGCTCGAAGGGCCGAATGGCCTATTCCTGCACCTATTTTCTATGTTTCTATGTTTCTATGACTCCACATGCTTACCGGGGTCCCCCCTGCTGAACTGTTGATGAAGAGAGGTCTCAAGACTAGGCTCTCGCTTGTCCACCCTGATCTTAACGATCACACTGCCGTGTCACGTGACATCTCTATTAATGATCCTGTGTATGTGCTAAATTATGGTCAAGGCCCCAAGTGAGTCACTGGCACTGTTACGGCCAAGGAGGGTAACAGGGTGCTTATTGTCAGGCTCACTAATGGGCAAACATGCAGGAGGCACATTGATCAGACGAAATTGCGGCACACAGACGAACCGGAACAGTTGAAGAAGACACCATCAATGACCAACCGATTCATATTCAGCCATCAGAAGACCCTGCTGTTGTCAATTAATCTGGACCTTCAATCCCCGACATGGACACTGCCACTCCCATCAGATCGGCTACCCAGCCTCAAGTCATGAATGACTCAGAGAGCTCACCCAGGTCTGGAATTGAACTGAGACGATCAACTAGGTCGCGGAAAGCCCCGGACTGTCTCAATTTGTAAATAGGACTGATACCAAGATCTTGGGGGGGAGTGATGTAATGTATGTATGCCTCGGTTTACCTGCCACCAGGGGGAGCAACCGTCGGAGGTCATTAGAAACATAGAAACATAGAAAATAGGTGCAGGAGTAGGCCATTCGGCCCTTCTAGCCTGCACCGCCATTCAATGAGTTCATGGCTGAACATTCAACTTCAGTACCCCATTCCCGCTTTCTCGCCATACCCCTTGATTCCCCCTAGCAGTAAGGACCTCATCTAACTCCTTTTTGAATATATTTAGTGAATTGGCCTCAACAACTTTCTGTGGTAGAGAATTCCACAGGTTCACCACTCTCTGGGTGAAGAAGTTCCTCCGCATCTCGGTCCTAAATGGCTTACCCCTTATCCTTAGACTGTGACCCCTGGTTCTGGACTTCCCCAACATTGGGAACATTCTTCCTGCATCTAACCTGTCTAACCCCGTCAGAATTTTAAACGTTTCTATGAGGTCCCCTCTCATTCTTCTGGACCACAGACACACACGTGCAGCCCTTGTATATAAAGAAAGCCTCCATGATTAATCCTCACTTTGAGAGCTAATAAAGTAGAGTCAGGTCGCACCTGATTAAGTTCACAGTGCTAAGCCTGTTGCGTTATTGCATACACAACAATAACTTTTTCAGGTTGTGATGTGTCGATGTATGGAATCGATTGGCACCTAATGTGAATAAATTCATCTGCATCATCACAAAAGAACTGGTTCAATCCCTGCTCCAGCGGAGTAGTGGGAAGGAGATGAAGAATACGAGTTAGATTGTGTTCTGAAATAAAACCCTGATAACAGGCCAAGTTGGACAGACTTGGGCCCTTTTCTCATTCCTGACTTTATGCCGTTACTGACCAAAGAGAAAATGGCACATTCCATCCTCGCACACCTGTCCCTTGCTCAGCAGCTCGTTGAAAGCATGCAGAGATCTCAACCGTACTTCATAAAATTGTTCAAAAGACACAACTTACTTTCTTGCAAGGTAAACTCTATCTATTTGCCCACATATTCTCCTCAGACCATATTAGCATATCAGCCTCCTCCCAATCATCAGTCAAGTGAAGGAAGGAGTCACCAACAGTGCCAGCAAGCAACACCTGCTCACCGATAACCTGCTCACCATTAACCTGCTCACCAATAACCTGCTCACCATTAACCTGCTCACCATTAACCTGCTCATCAATAACCTGCTCACCATTAATCTGCTCACCGATAACCTGCTCACCATTAACCTGCTCACCGATAACCTGCTCACCATTAACCTGCTCACCATTAACCTGCTCACCAATAACCTGCTCACCATTAACCTGCTCACCAATAACCTGCTCACTGATAACCTGCTCACCATTAACCTGCTCACCAATAACCTGCTCACCATTAACCTGCTCACCAATAACCTGCTCACCATTAATCTGCTCACCGATAACCTGCTCACCATTAACCTGCTCACTGATAACCTGCTCACCGATAACCTGATCACCATTAACCTGCTCACTGACAACCTGCTCATCATTAACCTGATCACCAATAACCTGCTCACCGATAACCTGATCACCATTAACCTGCTCACTGATAACCTGCTCACCATTAACCTGATCACCAATAACCTGCTCACCGATAACCTGATCACCATTAACCTGCTCACTGATAACCTGCTCACTATTAACCTGCCTACCAATAACCTGCTCGCCATTAACCTGCTCACCGATAACCTGCTCGCCATTAACCTGCTCACCGATAACCTGCTCACCATTAACCTGATCACCAATAACCTGCTCACTGATAACCTGCTCACTATTAACCTGCCTACCAATAACCTGCTCGCCATTAACCTGCTCACCGATAACCTGCTCGCCATTAACCTGCTCACCGATAACCTGCTCATTGATAACCTGCTCACCATTAACCTGCTCACTGATAACCTGCTCACTATTAACCTGCCTACCAATAACCTGCTCGCCATTAACCTGCTCACCAGTAAAGTGCTCACCATTAACCTGCTCACTGATGATCTGCTCACCGATAACCTGCTCACCGATAACCTGCTCACCGATAACCTGCTCACCATTAGAGAGGGCTTTAAACTAATTAGTGGGGAGGGAGGATTGAAGTGAGTTAAAATGTAAAAAGTCAAAGAATAAGGAGAAGGCAATAGATCAGGGTAGCACTGGGGGAATTGAAAACCAGAGCTTGCCAGGATGGGACAGAATGTATAAACACAAAGGTGATTCAGAAAGCGGGGTCAAAGCAGGAAAAAATGGTAAAAAAAACAAAGTTAAGAGCTCTTTATCTGAATGCGCGCAGCATTCGTAACAAAATAGATGAGTTGACAGCACAAATAGATACAAATGGGTTTATCTGATAGCCATTACAGAGACGGGGCCGCAAGGTGACCAGGACTGGGAACTAAATATCCAGGGGTACTTGACAATTCGGAAGGACAGACAGAAAGGAAAAGGAGGTGGGGTAGCACAGTTAATAAAGGATGAGATCAGTGCGTTAGTGAGAAACGATATTGGCTCAGAGGATCAAGAGGTTGAATCAGTTTGGGTGGAGATAAGGAATAATAAGGGGAAAAAGTCACTGCTGGGTGCAGTCTATAGGCCCCCTAATAGTAGCTACACTGTTGGACGGAGCATAAATCAAGAAATAATGGAGGCTTGTAAAAAAGGAACAGCAATAATCATGGGCGATTTTAACCTTCATATTGATTGCACAAAGCAAATTGGCCAGGGTAGCCTTGAGGAGGAGTTCATAGAGTGTATCCGGGATAGTTTCCTTGAACAGTACGTTGCGGAACCAACCAGGGAGCAGGCTATCTTAGATCTGGTACTGTGCAATGAGACAGGATTAATAATCTCGTAGTAAAGGATCCTCTAGGAATGAGTGACCATAACATGGTTGAATTTCAAATTCAGTTGGAGGGTGAGAAAGTTGGATCTCAAATCAGTGTCCTAAACTTAAATAGAAACATAGAAACATAGAAATTTACAGCACAGAAGGAGGCCATTTTGGTCCATCGTGTCCACACCGGCTGACAAAGAGCCGCACAGCCCTTGGTCAGCAGCCCTGAAGGTTACATATAAACCTATGAATAATGACGGAAAGGCAAAGAGCACCCAGCCCGCCCTGTCCGCCTTACACAACTGCGACACCCCTTATATTGAAACATTCTACACTCCACCCCAACCAGAGCCATGTGATCTCCTGGGAGAGGCAAAAACCAGATAAAAATCCAGGCCAATTTAGGGAGAAGCATATCTGGGAAAATTCCTCTCCGATCCATCCAGGCGATCGACACTAGTCCAGGAGATCACCCTGACCGTATTCTATTCCCTGCAGTACTGACCATTGTATCTGCTCCGTCCAACAAAAGGTCATCCAGTCTAATCCCAATTACCAGCTCTAGGTCCGTAATCCTGCAGGTTACTGCACTTTAAGTGCCCATCCAACCAACTCTTAAAAGTGGTCAGGGTTTCTGCATCCACCACTCTTCCAGGCAGCGAGTTCCAGATCCCCACAACCCTCTGCGTAAAGAAGCCCCCTCCTCAAATCCCTCTAAACCTTCCATCAACCACCTTAAAACTATGCCCCCTCATAATAGACCCCTCTCCCAATGGAAATAGACCCTTACTATCCACCATGTCCAGGCCCCTCAGATTTTGTACACCTCAATGAGGTCTCCTCTCAACCTCCTCTATCCCAATGAGAAAAAACCCAGTCTATCCAATCTGTCCTCATAACTAAGATTCTCCATTCCAGGCAGCATCCTAGTGAATCTTCTCTGCACCCTCTCTAGTGCAATCACATCCTTCCTATAATACAGCGACCAGAACTGCACGCAGTACTCCAGCTATGGTCTAACCAGAGTATTATACAATTTAAACATAACCTCCATGCTCTTGTATTCTATGCCTCGGCCAATAAAGGCAAGCTTTCTTAACCACCTTATCCACCTGGCCTGCTACTTTCAGGGATCTGTGGACAAGCACTTGTTTGGAGTGTCCCCCAGATTGGGAGGCATTTGATTTAATGTTTATTTCGTTATCCAACCAAAAAGAGTTCTGTGGACAAGCACTCCAAGATCCCTTTGTTCATCTACACTATTAAGTGGACTACCGCTTAATGTGTATACCCTTTGCTTATTAGCCCTCTCAAAGTGCATTACCTCACACTTCTCCGAATTAAATTCCATTTGCCACTGCTCTGCCCACCTGACCAGTAGATTGATAGCCTCCTGCAGCCCATGACTTTCCTCTTCATTATCAACCACACAACCAATTTTAGTGTCATCTGCAAACTTCTTAATCATACTCCCTATATTCAAATCTAAATCATTGATATATACCACAAAAAGCAAGGGTCCCAATACTAAGCCCTGCAGAACCCCACTGGAAACATCCTTCCAGTCACAAAAACCTCCATCAACCATTACCCTTTGCTTCCTACCTCTAAGCCAATTTTGGATCCAATTTGACACTTTGCCCTGGATCCCATGGGCTTTAACCTTCGTGACCAGTCTACCATGTGGGACCGTATCAAAAGCTTTGCTAAAGTCCCTATACACTACATCATATGCACTACCCTCATCGACCCTCTTGCTTACCTCCTCAAAAAATGCAATCAGGTTAGTCAGACACGATCTTCCCTTAACAAATCCGTGCTGACTGTCCCTAATTAATTCTTGCCTTTCCAAATGCAGATTTATCCTGTCTTTCAGGACTTTTTCCAATAATTTTCCCACCACTGAGGTTAGGCTGACAGGCCTGTAATTACTCGGCCTATCCCTTTCTCCTTCTTAAACAAGAGTACTACATTAGCAGTCCTCCGGCACCATGCCCAGATCCAAAGAGGACTGGAAAATAATGGTCAAGGCCTCTGCTATTTCCTCTCGTACTTCGCTCAACAGCCTGGGATGCATTTTATCCGGGCCTGGGGACCTATCTACTTTCAAAGCTGCTAAACCCCTTAATACTTCCTCTCTCACTATACTTATTTCATCCAGAATATCACATTGCTCTCCTACTAATGCAGATAGCAGTATCTGCATTGCTTCTTTCCTTTGTGAAAACAGATGCAAAGTATTCGTTAAGAACCCTACCAACATCTTCCGCCTCCACACAAAGATTACCCTCATGGTCTCGAATAGGTCCTACTCTTTCTTTAGTTGCCCTCTTACTCTTAATATATTTATGGAACATCTTTGGGTTTTCCTTAATTTTACTGGCCAAGAATTTTTCGTGCTCTCTCATAGCATTAAGAACATAAGAACATAAGAATTAGGAACAGGATTAGGCCATCTAGCCCCTCGAGCCTGCTCCGCCATTCAATAAGATCATGGCTGATCTGGCCGTGGACTCAGCTCCACTTACCCGCCCGCTCCCCGTAACCCTTAATTCCCTTATTGGTTAAAAATCTATCTATCTGTGACTTGACTCAACTGCTTCCTTGGGCAGAGAATTCCACAGATTTACAACCCTTTTAACTCAGTTTTAAATTGGCTCCCCCGTATTTTGAGGCTGTGCCCCCTACTTCTAATCTCCCCGACCAGTGGAAACAACCTCTCTGCCTCTATCTTGTCTATCCCTTTCATGATTTTAAATGTTTCTATAAGATCACCCCTCATCCTTCTGAACTCCAACGAGTAAAGACCCAGTCTACTCAATCTATCATCATAAGGTAACCCCTGTATCTCCGGAATCAGCCTAGTGAATCGTCTCTGTACCCCCTCCAAAGCCAGTATATCCTTCCTGAAGTAAGGTGACCAAAACTGCACGCAGTACTCCAGGTGCGGCCTCACCAATACCCTATACAGTTGCAGAAGGACCTCCCTGCTTTTGTACTCCATCCCTCTCGCAATGAAGGCCAACATTCCATTCGCCTTCCTGATTACCTGCTGCACCTGCAAACGAACTTTTTGGGATTCATGCACAAGGACCCCCAGGTCCCTCTGTACCTCAGCATGTTGTAATTTCTCCCCATTCAAATAATATTCCCTTTTACTGTTTTTTTTCCCAAGGTGGATGACCTCACACTTTCCGACATTGTATTCCATCTGCCAAACCTTAGCCCATTCGCTTAACCTATTCAAATCTCTTTGCAGCCTCTCTGTGTCCTCTACACAACCCGCTTTCCCACTAATCTTTGTGTCATCTGCAAATTTTGTTACACTACACTCTGTCCCCTTTTCCAGGTCATCTATGTATATTGTAAACAGTTGTGGTCCCAGCACCGATCCCTGTGGCACACCACTAACCACCGATTTCCAACCCGAAAAGGACCCATTTATCCCGACTCTCTGCTTTCTGTTAGCCAGCTAATTCTCGATCCATGCTAATACATTTCCTCTGACTCCACGTACCCTTATCTTCTGCAGTAACCTTTTGTGTGGCACCTTATCGAATGCCTTTTGGAAATCTAAATACACCACATCCATCGTTTCTTAATATCCTTTTTAATTTTGCCTCTTAACTTTCTATATTCCTCTAAGGATTCTATAGTATTTAGCCATTGATATATGACATAAACGTCCCCTTTTTTCTTTATCCTCCCCTGTAAGTTTCTAGACATCCCGGGGGCTCGAGAATTGTTATTCCTGACCTTTTCATTTAAAGGCACATGTTTAGCCTGAGCCTTCCGGATCTCCTCCTTGAAAGCCTTCCACTGTTCCGATTTACCCACAAGTAGCTGTTTCCAGTCCACTGGGGCCAGATCACTCCTTAGCTTAGCAAAATTAGCTTTTCCCCAATTTGGGACTTTTATTCCAGGCCTATCCTTGTCCTTATCCATAACCAACTTGAATCTGACTGAATTATTGTCACTGGCACCCAAGTGCTCCCCCACTAATACCCCTTCAACCTGCCCAGCTTCATTCCCCAAAACTAAATCCAAGACCGCTCCCTCTCGTGTTGGGCTTGCTACATACTGACTAAAAAAGTTCTCTTGAATGTATTTCAAATAAAAGAGACTACAAAGGTATGAGGGCAAAGTTGGCTAAAATGGACTGGAAAAATAGATTAAAGTATGGGACGGTTGATGAGCAGTGGCAGACATTTAAGGAGATATTTCATAACTCGCAACAAAAATATATCCCAATGAGAAGGAAAGATTGTGAGAGAAGGGATAACCATCCATGGCTAACTAAGGAAATAAGGAATGGTATTAAATTGAAAACAAGGGCATACAATGTGGCTAAGACTAGTGGGAGGCCAGAGGATTGGGAAACTTTTAAAAGTCAGCAAAGAATGACTAAAAAAATGATAAAGAGAGGGAAGATAGATTATGAAAGTAAACTAGCATAAAATATAAAAACAGATAGTAAGAGTTTCTACAGGTACATAAAAAGGAAAAGGAAAAGAAAGGCTAAAGTAAATGTTGGTCCCCTGGAGGATGAGACTGGGGAATTAATAATGGAGAACAGGGAAATGGCAGAGATGTTGAACAAATATTTGGTATCAGTTTTCACAGTCGAAGACATGAAAAACATCCCAATAGTGGAGAATAAAGGGGCTATAGGGAGGGAGGAACTTAATACAATCACTATCACCAATGAAGTAGTACTCGGTAAAATAATGGGACTAATGGCAGATAAGTCCCCTGGACCTGATGGCTTACATCCTAGGGTCTTAAAAGAAGTGGCTGCAGAGATAGTGGATGCATTGGTTGTAATCTACCAAATTTCCATGGATTCTGGGGAGGTCCCAGCGGATTGGGAAACTGTAAATGTAACGCCCCTTATCAAAAAGCAGGAAACTATAGACCAATTAGCCTAACATCTGTCGCTGGGAAAATGCTGGAGTCCATTATTAAGGAAGCAGTAGCAGGACATTTGGAAAAGCATAATTCAATCAAGCAGAGTCAGCATGGTTTTATGAAAGGGAAATCATGTTTGACAAATTTGCTGGAGCTCTTTGAGGATGTAACGAGCAGGGTGGATAAAGGGGAACCAGTAAATGTCATGTATTTGGATTTCCAGAAAGCATTTGATAAGGTGCCAAATAAAAGGTTACTGCACAAGATAAAAGTTCACAGGGTTGGGGGTAATATATTAGCATGTATAGAGGATTGGTTACCTAACAGAAAACAGTCGGGATAAATGTTGGCAAAATGTGACTAGTGGGGTGCCGCAGGGATCGGTGTTGGGACCCCAACTATTTACAATCTATATTAATGACTTGAATGAAGGGACCGAGTGTAATGTAGCCAAGTTTGCTGATGATACAAAGATGGCTGGGAAAGCAAATTGTGAGGAGGACACAAAAATCTGCAAAGGGATATAGACAGACTAAACGAGTGGGCAAAAATTTGGCAGATGGCGTATAATGTGGGAAAATGTGAGGTTATCCACTTTGGCAGAAAAAATAGAAAAACAAATTATAATTTAAATGGAGAAAAATTGCAAAGTGCTGCAGTACAGAGGGACCTGGGGGTCCTTGTGCATGAAACACAAAAAGTTAGTATGCAGATACAGCAAGTAATCAGGAAGGCAAATGCAATGTTGGCCTTTATTGCAAGGGGGATAGAGTATAAAAACAGAGAAGTCCTGCTACAACTGTACAGGGTATTGGTGAGGCCACACCTGGAGTACTGCGTACAGTTTTGGTCTCTGTATTTAAGAAAGGATATACTTGCATTGGAGGTAGTTCAGAGAAGGTTGATTCCGGAGATGAGGGGATTGACTTATGAAGATAGGTTGAGTCGGTTGGGCCTCTACTCATTGGAGTTTAGAAGAATGAGAGGTGATCTTATTGAAACATATAAGATAATGAGGGGGCTCGACAAGGTGGATGCAGAGAGGATATTTCCACTCATAGGGGAGAC